>NC_056739.1:523071271-523311271 GCF_019279795.1 Protopterus annectens | reverse complement strand
CCATTTTGGGCTAATTTCTATCTCTTTTATTTCTCTACTATAAAAACCACATTTGCATGGTTTTGCGCACCGGGTAGCACCAGTTAGCTACAGTTAAATTATTCCCGGCTCCACTAAGTCTCCTCTTCATTTTATCTCTTGAAACTAGTCTAACTCTCAACCTAAGCACTCAAAAAGCATCCTACAGACCAGCACTTGCTCAGACCTAATAGCAAGCACTAATATACCCTGACACTGATTGCCCAGCAGTATTCACCCCTCACCAACCAAGCGACTAAGCAGCTCACCCTACTATTCAGGCATAACCAAAGGGCAATTTCAGGTGTACTCTCCAGTCCAGCTGGTGAATCTGGGTATCCTGAGCCAATGTTACAACTGCCTCATGTACACAGACAACCATCTCCTCCTACCACAGAACATTAACATATGCAAGAGATGCAATTATACAGCCAAACTGGAAGCTAAGCTGTCGCCACCCAAGACTGAAACAGACAGTCAAGAGGAGAAGGTTAACACTTGCACCACACCTCCAGCCGCACACAGACCTACTAAAACAGCACTGGCAAAAAATATACATAAATACACAAAAATCATACTCAGAGGCTCTAAGTAAAAACCTGCAAAAGCATCAGAGACCTCCAAAGCAGACACCCAAACAACCTGCACCTCCCGTCATAAACCAGACAACACATAAAACACAAAATCAGTGTGCCGCACAATCACAACCCTTAAGGCAAAATAACATACCTAACACACTAGTAATAGGTGACTCGATAGTCAGGCAGACTGACGTCCCACTCACTAGGCTGGACAAGCAGAAGGTTACTGTTAGCTGCCTGTCGGGAGCCAGAATCCACCACATAGCACAAGCACACAGGTCACTCCAGAACAAGTACAAATATGACTCTGTCATTGTTCATGTTGGTGTGAATGACCTGAGATGTACCTCCCTGGACTACATGAAAAGAGACATGGAAGAGCTCTCTGATCATGTAGCCCAGACTGGTATGACCCTGACCCTAAGTATCATCCTGCCCTCACCAAGAATGATACCTCAGTATAAAGAAAAATTTATCAGTTTCAGCAATTGGCTAAGCTTCTGGTGTCATTCAAAGGGGATCCAGTATCTGTCAGCCTGGGATGACATGCTTAACAAGCCATGTTGCTTCACAAGAGATGGCTTGCACCTGTCACCCCTAGGCTTTCGAATACTGGCCAAGGCTCTTGCTGCCCCCATAGTGAGTTTTTTAGGCAAGGCTCAAAAATCAAACCCACCTCCGTAAACAGCACAATTAACAAAAAACTGAGGGTTATGCTACTCAACACCAGGAGTTTAAATCTCAAAATTCACACGTTCGAAGCACTCCTCAGTATGGAGAATGTCATCTGTGCAGTAACTGAAACCTGGTTCAAGGCTTCAGAGAGCACTCCAGCACTACCGGGCTACAACTCATACCACACGTTTCAGCAACAGAACACGGACCGAAATACAAAAGGAGGTGGTGCATCCTTATTCATCAAGGATACCTATAACTCCAGGTTAGTGGCACAGCATGATACCTCTGAGATCATCCATGTGCAATTAACATCAGGCAAATATGCAATGCAAATTGTGGCCTGCTACAGATCACCCTCCATGACCCAGGACCACCACACCACCTTTCTGGAGACACTGAAAAACATGAGGGTCCTGCCGAACACCCTGATATTGGGTGACTTCAATTATCCTACCATTCACTGGGAAAACTACTCAAGTACAAACTCCCAGGCCCAGCGCTTCCTGAAATTCATCAAATCAAATTCCCTGGATCAGCTGGTAAACTCCCCAACCAGAGGTGAAAACCTATTGAACCTGGTCATCACCAACATGGGCGACAGTTGTTCCACACCGGAGGTCAACCCGTTAATGGTTAGATTAGACCATAAACTAATCACTCTGGATGTCCACACCCCAACAACCACCCCCAACTAAGGAAACCACAGTAAAAAACTTTTCTAAAGCAAACTTCACCTTACTTAAGACAGAGGTGGTAAGTTTCACAGCCCCCACGCTAAAGGATAACTCTGCCCAAGATGCAGAAACATTTACAAATGCACTCTATGGGCACCTACAAGGATGCATGGATCGTGCCATCCCTAGAAAAAACAAGACTCACTCCTCTAAGAGAAGGAAAACAGTTTGGTTGTCCCCTGCCATAAACAGGCTATACAATAGAAGGAGGAAACTAGTTCAGAAAAAAAGCAAATCCCAAGAAGGAAAGACATCCCTGATCAGTATCAGTAAGAAACTAAAGTCCCTCATGAAATCATCCAAGGCTAACTATGAAAGAAAAATAGCCAAGGATTTAAAAGATAACCACAAAGCCTTCTTTAGATATGTTAAGAATCTAAGTGGCAACTCGCAGATATGCACTGAACTAGTGCAAAATAGCACAAAATATACTGAACCTACTGATATTGCCAACATCCTGGCAGATAGATTCAGTGCAAACTTCACCCCCCTCTCACCTCTAAAAGGGCCCACAACAATACCGGAAAAGTGTAGTGTCCCAAAAATCACAGATGCACAGGTGAAAACAGCCATTTCAAAAGCCAAAAACACAGCATCAGTGGGACCAGATGGTTGTCCCAGGCTGCGTCTTGCACGAACTACAGAACGAACTAACCCCCCACTTAAACACGCTGTTCAACCTCAGCCTCTTCACAGGCTGTGTGCCCATATAATGGCGCACAGCAATGGTTATTCCTCTCCACAAAGGAGGGGCCACAACTGACCCTGGTAACTATCGCCCCATAAGCCTGACTAGCCTGGTCTGCAAGGCTATGGAGTGCATCATCATGGAACTCATTAACAAAGACATTGGAAACCTCCAAACACTTGACCTTACCCAGTTTGGCTTTGTTAAGGGCAGATCATGCCTACTAAACCTGGTTGACTTCTTTTAGACAGTCACCAAGGCCATAGACAAGGGAAAGGTGGTTCACACAGCCTACCTTGACCTCGCCAAGGCTTTTGACACCATTCCACACTCGGGTATTACAGAAAAATTCACCAGCCTGAACATAAACCCCTACGTCATGAGATGGGTTGCCAACTGGCTCACAGACAGAACTCACACAGTCAGAATAGCAGGCTCCAGGTCCGACTCTAAACCAGTCACAAGTGGTGTCCCACAAGGCTTGGTCCTGGGACCCCTACTGTTCAGCATATACTTCTCAGAAGTACAGGCAAACACAGGTGGACTATGGCTAACCAAGTTCGCCAATGACTGCAAACTGGGTGCCATAATTGACTCTCTGGCTGACATGGACATCCTACAAAAGGGCCTTACTGAGACGGACATCTGGTGTTAAAGTCATGGCCTCAAGCTAAATGCCAAAAAATGCATAGCCATCCCATATGGGAAAAACAAAACACCCATGAATTACCACATAGGTGGCAGCCCCCTTAATACAGAAGTGGTAATAAGAGATCTGGGGACCCAGGTAGATAGTAATCACTCCTTTGACAATCATATTGCCAAAGTAGTTAGGAAATCCTTCAATGTAGCCCATCTAATTATAAAAGGGTTCACATCTAGAAATAAAGAGGTTATAGTGCCCCTCTACTCATCACTCATTAAACCCATCATAGAGTACAATGTCCTATTTGGGATGTACCTCATAAGACACTTCCAACAGCTGGAAAGACCACAAAAGTACATCACCAAGAGGATTACTGGCGTCAAACATATGTCCTATGCAGCCCGACTGAAAAAACTCCGGCTGTACTCAGTGGCATAACACTTACTCAGAGGTGATCTCTGCCTGACTTACAAAGCCATGTCCAAATAAGAATTGATGGACATGCTCCACCTAAAGAAATCCAGGTCACTGTGAGCCACACGCTCTAGTGAGCTAAACCTCGCCACAACAATAAATAGAACATTCTGGAGGGATAGATTCCTGTCACAGAGACTCCCCATGCTTTGTAACAAAATTCCAAACTACATCAGGCAGAACCCCTCACTAACACTCTTCAAGAGAAACCTTGATGAGTGGATGGGTAACAGAAAATACACCCCTGGGATCACTTCATTGGCTCTGCTTGACGGAGGATCAGTTAATTAATCAATGGGGCAGCAAAAGCTGACACACTCTGGTTAGGCTTATAAATGCCCTCGGGCAGATAGCCTAGTACCTGCCTATGAACCTATGAACCTATATATATATATATATATATATATATATATATATATATATATATATATATATATATATATATATATATATATATATATATATATATATATATATATATATATATATATATATATATATATATATATATATATATATATATATATATATATATATATATATATATATATGGGTCTACTTTAAAACACCGACATGCAAAACACCGATGACGAGAACACCAAGACCGATGATCGACAACTGAGATGACCGACAGTTTAAAAGAACAAAACTTCACATGCCCGGCAAACCACAATCCCGACAGTCAACAAAACAAAACAAATACCTTTTCCGAAAAACACACACACACAACACAAGCACAACAAAAACCTTAAAACCTACACTAAACCTTACATACACAACTATTTATGCACTAACCTTAACCCAAACCCTAACCGTGATGTGCGTCACTATCGCACACTCACCTAACACGTGCCCTAACCCTAACTCACTTAACCCACCCCAACCCTAAAGTCTGTCACTATCGCACACTTACCTTACCCGTACCCTAACCCTAACTCACTTAACCCACCCCTAACCCTAAAGTCTGTCACTATCGCACACTTACCTTAACATGTCGGTGTTCTCAGTGTCGGGCTTTTAAACTGTCGGTCATCTCAGTTGTCGATCTTCCGGTCTCGCATCATCGGTGTTTTCAAGTAGACCCATAGATATATATATATATATATATATATATATATATATATATATATATATATATATATATATATATATATATATATATATATATATATATATATATATATCAGAATACAATCAGATAAACTCACACAGCACTTTAACAAACTTTCTAAAATTTTCTTTGAACAGGTTTCCATTACATTAAATGAAAAAGTATAGTGTCAATCTCCTCCCAAAATTAACAAGGAAGGAATGCCAGTAGGCCTTACAAAAATGCATCTACCTTAAGCTATAACTTCTAAAAGTGTAAGAAAAATATTAAAATCAACAGATCAATGCAAATCAATGGCTGAAAAAGGTTTGTATTCAATCAAAATATCAAGTCCTTTAAGAAACTTGCACTGTTTTTCTTTATCATAAATAAAAACACTAGTTTAGAGAGCCACAGTCCTGCAATTCACGTGCAGTTTTCGTCAGCTGAAAATCTCTTAGACAAAACCATGAATTTTATTCCTGTTCTAACCCAGACATAAAAGCACTTCTAGAAAAAATGTTTTAGTTAGTTTTCCCATTCTGATATATTTTAAGACCAGTGATGGAGCATTGATGTCCTTAATTGCTTACTTATAAAGTTAAGCATAAGCGTAAATAATATGACATGCCTGATTCTATCCCTTTCATTTTAATGGAGAACATTGTTGTGGACTCCTTGGAGATGATCTGAAGCAGAAATCTATCTATCTATCTATCTATCTATCTATCTATCTATCTATCTATCTATCTATCTATCTAACTATCTATTTATCATACACATACTTATACACACTCACTCAATTATTTCATCAAGCTGGTATTCATCAGATTGTGGCCAGATCTGCAAAAATCTTTCATTGACTTTCTACCAGTAGAAGCAATGGAACTGGAGGAAAAGGGAGTAATGTTGAAATGTCCCTCCTTGTCCCACGTTAAAGCCTGTATCTAACATTGATATTGATAGTTGACATGTCAAGTCTGTCAGTCTATATAGTACAGCAGCTTGTCATATACTGTATATGCATCTATCTGGAGAGATATAGCTATAAATATGGATATAAATATGTAGGCACATATGAGTTCATGTGGAGGGGGGTCTAGTTGCCAAATCATCCTAAAAAGAACAATTCACTTATGTTTAACAAAGCAATACAGTCATAAGGTAGCCATTGTTAGAAAATGTATGATATAAATAGTGCTCAAGTAAGACAAAACATACAGGATTTGATTCTCACTCTGAAAGGGAAATTGACTAGGCTTAAAATGGCCAACAGGAGCAATTAGCCTAGTACTTACCTATGAACCTTTGAAATATTATTCACACAATCAGACAGATGAATCAGCAAGGTTACTGCTGAAAGTCAAGGTGAAAGTACAGTACATTTTTAACAACCAGCTAGGGTAAGTATGCAATACCTCACTGACCTCTTGTCTACCAATCAACCCAGGCATTATAAAACAAAGCATACAGTAAAATCATGCCCTTTAACTACATTGCAAAGAATAAGATAAAATGTACAGTGAAACGCATACAGGCCCTTATAATTTGCATAAATCAGTGCAATAAAAAAGCAGTCAGCATCATACATTAACTCTTAGTAACATATTTGTAACTACTTGTTCGTCTTCTTATGACAGTTATCTTTGTGTGTTTTTCCTTTGTTCACTTTTGATGATGACTCTGCAACATTTCAACATTTAAATACCTGCAAATACATTTGTACAAACTGGCAGAAATCTAAATGCCTATAATCTATTGTTAAGTATTTATACCTTTATGTTTTATTTCTACTTGTTTTGCCATATTCACAATGAGACCCAGGTCATGGCTGAAAATTATCATATCTGGTCATCCCACCTGTAAGAATACCAAAGGGAATAAACAAACACGTCCATCCATTCATAACCCCCTTTTCTTCATTTTTGCACATGTGGTTGGGGTGTCACGTCAGTAGTGATCATCATCTTTGGCCAGTGTTCATACCGCCAAGTGGCCTAGCCATGATGCAAAAACAAACACATGCATAACTAAATATAAAAGAACCAGACAGTGATACCAAAAAAGATTCACCTTACTGTCATTACAAGTGAATGCAGAAGCAACCCTGTGGATTCAAATATTTCCTGTTATGGGTACACACAGTATTCTGAGGCATTTACAACTACATCGTAAAATAAAATCAGATCAATGTGGCAAATATTAACAATATATTTTAGAGAACATCAAAATGTAAACAATATTGAGTACTTAAAGTGACACTGAGGCATTATAACTGTACCAAAAAACAGCATATCATATAATATTTTGTATGTCCTGCTTTGCTTTCTTAAGATTGATATTCCAACAACACAGCTTCAGAACTTAATTACCTTGCTGTTCCACAGACTATTATACTCACTTAGCATATTAAACTCTCTTAAAGACATTTTATGGTATTGTACTTCCTTCCTTCCTTCCATCCCCTAAAATGAGGGCACTACTTCATATCTCACTATTTAAAATAAATGTCCGTGAAGCCACATGGAGAAATTGGAAATATAGCTCTTTTCCTGAAGCAATGCAATCTAAGAGCTAGAATGCACAGAAATAGGCAGTAGGACACAGTCCTGCATTCAGGGGTAAATGGAAGTATTGACCCTCCTGTAAAAATTCATTGCTATAATAGTAGCCATTTATTTATCTCACAATGGCATAAAGCGCAAAGGGAGTCTACATAGTGTGGGACTGACCACAGAAAGATTGGTATCTGTGGTTAAAATCAGTACATGTTTTTCATTTTTGTGATATAAAGTTTCCTTTTAATCAATCTTGTATTCTAATATCTGCATTGTAATCCTTGAAACAATGTATTATGTGGAAGAGAAGCTGGTAGTCTGCTACACAAATTTTATGTAAATTACCAATATGATAGATATGGAGAAATATAGAAAGCAGTTACTAAAATCCATTCTCCAAGACGTTTAACACTGTAATATGCCTACCAGTGTTTTAATACAGTTTTTTAATTTTTTTTTTATTTATTTGACATTTGTTTACCAGGAAAGTTTGACCTGGAATGAGTCTATTTCATTGGAGGCCCGTGGAGAAATGCTCCAGATGCATGTCTTTCTAATGTGGGAGGAAACCGGGGCATCTGGAGGAAACCCACATGAATGCATGAAGAACATGCAGACTCCATAAAGAAGGTTCTCTACACAAGGATTGAACCAGAGAACCTCTTGCTGTTAGGTGACAATGCAAACTGCTGCACTGTGCCGTACATCAATGGAAAAAATATAGTTCCCACACTGCAGTATGAACATACAGATGAGTCCATAAAAATGTGCATGTTGAGGTTTACTCTCAGCTGATGTCCCAAACAAGTGGTTTCTAAGGTGTACATAACTTTGAGTGCACTAGAATTATGGGTCTGAATGTAGCTTAATGAAGCAGAAAAACTCTTTGACTCAAATTTTTATACGTGCCATTGACATTAATAAGTTGTTTCCTGTGGTCCACGTGTACAAGGTTTGATTTCCTCAGCCTCCATTCCCTTACTGTGTGACTCTATACAAGTGACTTAACCAGACACTGCTCCTGGGCTGGGTTGCAAAAAGGTGCATGGAAATCAGCGCTCTACCATGGAAAACAAAATAAAATTAAATTAAAAAAAGCATAAACTATGTCTTATGTAAACAGTATGAAGCCATTAAGTACATAACCACTGAGAAGGTAATCAGCAGGCTCCAGCGGCCACACAGCAAGGTTTGTACATTATCATTTTTCATCTTTATGCTATGATTATAGGACTAGATATTTTAAGATTCATCTCAAATGTTGTAGTAAATGGAGATAACTTTTTCGACAAATGGATATTGTGAAGATTTCTTGTTTTCTATTACTTTCCATTTTGCTCATTACTGGGATACTCTTCAGAAATCTGGAGATAAACTTCATTTCATTTTCCTAATGAGCAGAATCTGTGAAGGATAAGTCTGTAGAATACTAGTGATCATTCATTTGACTATACTTCCTATGATTATCTTATCCTTGTTTGCATATCAGTAATGTTGTGGTATGCAATACTTTTCATATCAGCACACAACATGCTACAGAATATTACACAATTAACTACTACATTGTTGTGTGACAAATGGAAGCTCAATGGGTCCCAGACTGGTATATGCTTATTTATTTACTGTGTAAATGATTTAGAGGTCAGATACAGAATGGCATCATCTGAACAAGTGAGTGAGCCATCGGGTAAGATAGATCTGGTAGGTTCTACCAAGAAATACTTTCTGTTTAGAAATCTGTGGTTGATATTTAGTGGCTTGATACAAGTTCTGTTTTATAACATCTAAACATATATTCTTCTGCAATAACATACCATTCAAGTGTATGTTACACCGAGGATAAGTATCATTAGAAACCCAGCCTATCATGTGTGTTTGTAACGTGTGTGTGTGTGTGTGTGTGTGTGCGCGTGTGTGTGTGTGTGTGTGTGTGTGTGTGTGTGTGTGTGTGTGTGTGTGTGTGTGTGTGTGCGCGCGTGTGTGTGTGTGGGTGCACGCACATGTGTATGCATAGAAAATAACTAATAACTGCAGGCAGCAGATCCCTTGTCATTTATTGATATCCTTTTCTGCTGCCATTATATAAAAGTCATTGCTGCTGAAAAGAAACTGGCAATTAAATATACAAATTAGCTTCCTTGTAATAAATGTATATGAAAATATTAAAAGTAATTTCAGGAATACATGAAGAAATAGAGACAAGAAGTGACATATTCATATCTATGCCATGTATGAAAAGAATGTGTTGGGCCAGAATCACTAATGCCTGCATTAAGTGGACACAGTCTGTATTCTTGAACATCCCTACCATAATTGTTGTGCTTTCTAGTTACTCAGAAAGATTATACTAAGTGCACGTGCAGTGTACACTTTGTGGTAAACTTTATGAAGCCCCCTCGATATTTAAGGCTGAAAGAAAATCAGAATGAAAACTAAAATTGGGATGAAGAAGGTGTGAGTTATGCTTGTGGTGTCCGTTCACTCAGAATAGTGTGCACTTAGTGTACTCTTAGTGTAGGTGTTAACGAATCCCAGGGTTTCTCTCATTCTAAGACTGCTCTTCCTACTGCTGTTATAGCAGTTTATTACCACTAAAGTCATACACAACACTTCTAATCGAAATCTCATGTCTACCATGTCAAATGATTTCTGAGCTAAGCATTCTGTATTTGACATTTTGAATTTCTGCACCACATTTGAATGTAAACACTGAAGGCCTCTTTAGTATTGTATAAAAAAGAATTTAACTTTTCTGAAAATAAATATATTTTTCAAATTCAAAAATAAAAAAAAAATCTAGTTTTTTTAGATAACTAATTAAATGATTTCTAGGGATCCAAGCCAAAAAACATAAGTGGTTTGGTTTATATTATTTTTGATGAAGAAAAATCCAATTGCCTTCCAATACCATGATTAATAGACACAAAGTCTATTTAAATGTGTTAGACAAACATTCTTAGTAAATTCATAAACTAACAGTCTGTTATCATTGTAAAGTTTTACAGTTTAAATCTAATCTAAGACTGAAGTCTAAATGGAAAATTCATTAGCTTCCCATTTTGTAACATTAACCACAGCTATTGTAGGATACCATTATATGCAGAGAAGCTATTCACTCACTTCTGACTGTCATTTCTATGTTCTGTTTAAATAGAGAAATTCATCCTTATGAGATTGCTAAATCCACAGGTCTGAATCCAATGAGGAGATTTTAAATCCTTTATGTTATTTGAGCACTCCATTTACATTTTTGGGGATAGCTGCTCTGCCAAAGCACCACGTGATGCCAGAGTTAATGTCACTGTGTCATTGTCGTTGATCATAATGTCATTGTTAGTGCTGTCTATATTTGGTTCAAATGTATACTTGCATACATTTCAGTAATAAGCTTAGGATCATAGGATCATAGGAGGTTCCTAGGCTATTATAAGCCCTTATAAGCCTAACCAAGAGTTTAGTCCATGTTTAGACAAGGCAGCACCCAGAACCCCTGTCCAGCAGGGACACAGGTGGAATCCCAGGGGTGTATTCTCTGTTTCGCATCCAGTTATCCAGGTTGCACTTAAAAAGGGATAATGAGGTACTCTGCTTGACGTGGAGATGGAGTCTATACCACAGAAGGGGGAGTCTCTAGGACACAAATCTGTCCCACCAACAAGTCCTATTGATATCATATACCAGGTTGAGGTCATGCATATGGGGTGCTCGAGTGGAGCTTGACTTGCGGATATGCAACAGTCCCATCAAGGATGAGTCTGAGATTGCTCTGTATGTCAGACAGAGATCACCTCTGAGGAGTCTGCATGAAAGTGAGTAGAGAGCCAGGGCTTTTAGCCTAACTGTGTAGGGTAGCTGTTTGAGACCCTGGATTCTCCTGGTGAGGAACCTCTGTGGTGTCTCTAGCTGCTGCATGTGCTTTGTTGAGGTACATGCCAAAGAGGGCATTATACTCAATAATTGACCTTATAAAGGAAGAATACAGGGATGTTATGACCGCTTAGTCCTTGGATGAGATACCCTTACTTATGAGGAGGGCCATGCAGAAAGCTTTCCATACAATGGAAGCAACATGGTAGTCAAAAGTCAGGTTGCTATCAACCTGGGTGCCCAAATCCCTCACTACTGATTGTGTACTTAGGAAGTTGTTATTAATGTGATAATATGTGGGGACATCACTCTCCCTAAAGCTGATGTTTCTGGCATCAGTCATTTGTTTGGGTGAGGACGTCCATATCATTTACATCTGCAGCATTTCAGAAGGTCCCTTCATTATGGATGTATTTCATGGGTCATTCATCTGGCTGATTTGTAAGGCAATTTGTCTTTCTTTCTTTCTTTCTTTCTTTCTTTCTTTCTTTCTTTCTTTCTTTCTTTCTTTCTTTCTTCATATTTCAATTTGTGTTGTGAGAAGACCTTACTGTCATAGGTGAAGCTGCAGACATTTAATCATTGGCTAGTTAACAATGCTTCTACTACACTATGACTGATTTGGCTTCTGTTATAGCTAAACATCTATTCTTCTCACTTATTTTGCCTTCTATACAAAATGTTCTTTATATAAAACCACATCAAAGCTGTTGGTAGAAAGCTAATACTAAATTAAGTCATGCTGCAAGTAAATCAATTTATTGAAGTTCACTTATTGTAGAACTCCTGAGAACCTGAAATATCTAAATTAACCTATAGAATGAAATGTAGAGCAGCTTCTGTAAAATCTTTTACTTAACAATAGCACAGACATATAACACAATGCAATACTAAGGATGAGGTGTACCATTTAGAATCCTGCTTTGGCAAGGAGCTGTTTATGCCCACCAACTAAACTGTTTCAGAAGGTCTTCCATAGTCTTGAAAGGATGTTTAGCATTCTGTTCACAACACAAAATTAGAGTCTGCAAAAATATAAAAGAAACTCATTAAAAAAATAAAAAAACAGTATATTTAAGTCACTTATTGTGTAAATTAGTAAAGCTGAAAAATTCTCAGTTTGTGTGATTTTAACATTTGTTTTCATGACTGCATAGGATTCTTTTTGATATTTAATCTTATACTGAAAAGACTCAGAGAAACAGAAGATGTATTCATGCCAATTGTTATCCAAATTGTAATTGTCTTCATGTGAATTTTAAAAGGTGTAAGTAAGCAGTCAAGTAAAGTGCATAAAGCATACTTAAGAATTTGCTAGAATGGGGGTTTCTTTCCTTGTTACTTATTTTCCAAAAGAAAACAAATAAAGTTTGTTTTAAGCAATGTTTTGGCTACTACTGTTTTCTTGCTATATAAAAATAAGATGCAATTCACAAGTATGTTATGTTAGGGAGTGAGATTATAAAGCAAACGTTTGAATCTAGTGAATATAGGCTGGCATTTCTATGTATGAATTTAGACAAGAGCACATAGACATTTCTTATCCTTAATCGCTGTAATCTCCTACATCACATTAGAAAAAAAAAGTAAAAATGTATTTATGTAATGCCCAATATATACACTTTTTAAAATTATAACTGCATAATTTCATATACAGCTGAAATCATTTAGCGCATGCTTCTAAGGTATATAATGGTAAACCATATTGAGAAAAAATATTTTACTTTTTTTGTAGGAATCTAGTAGACAATGTCTCTGACATTCAGAACATTACTAATTGTCTAAGGTAGCTTGTTGCCTCAGATGTTCAGAGTTCAGTGTCAGAGATTTGAGTTAGGTATCATCCAGATCTCGGATTACTGTCATGGCAGTGTTTATACTCTCTCTTTATGCTGATGTTGGTTTCCTTCTAGCATTGTAAATTCCTCTCATTACCTAAACATGAAAAGTTGGCAACTCTAAAACATTCTAATATATATTTGTGTCATTTATTCACGTATGCCTTTCATCCTTATTTCATAAATGGGCCAATTGATAAATAAATCCATCTGTTTATGCACGGGTGCTCTTATTTTAATGATTGAATTCACTTTTACCATTGGATTCACTATTCTGTTTATCACAGATGTACTAAAACTACTGATGCTGTAGAAAGATATGCTTAGCTACATGTGTATTTTGCAAATTCAAATAAAGGTAAGTCAAACATGCATTATATGATTAAAAATACTGAATTATTTTAATCCAGCATTCAGAAATATTTATTTTAAAAAGTAAGTGCTTCTGCCTTTAAAGACACACCACAGTTAGGCAATTTTACAGCTATTTTACAAAACAAAAATGACATGCTTCTCTTCTGACTATGAGATGAAAAATGCTGTTTTTATATATATAAATATATATATATATATATATATATATATATATATATATATATATATATTACCTTTTAGTAATTAAATAGGTGCCATAAAAGCTTAAACTCATAATTTTCTAGTAGTGCCTGGTACAAAATATGCAGCCATTGAACTTTACAGAATTTTAGAAATTGTTTGTTTGTTTTTGTCTTTGTCAAGGTTAAGCAGAGTAGTAACAATATAATCTTTTAAAGAAAAATGCCAAACTCTTTAGCTCACTTATTTTAATAAGTGTAACAGATGTAAACTGACGGACTTTATTTAACACACAAAATTAATATTCTAAAATTATAAATAAAAATTCAGTTATAGATTTTGAAAAGAAGTCAAATGGAAAGTCAAAATATGTGCTTGGTATAGCAGATGAAACCTGGCATATCTTTTGTTTGTAGAACCACTGCTACCACAAGAATTCCTCTGTCTAATACTGCTACTGAAACGTTATATTTACATTAAAAGTCTTTATTAGATGGTAAGATTTCTTCACACATATTAAACATTTCAAAATACACTTGGGCCATTTCTAAAGTATGCAGATCTGTGAGCTTACAGACGGACAGTTATGCAAGAATTACACTATAAATGCTAAGAACACTCTGATTTAAACAAATAAATGACCAACCAGACTCTACCCAGCTTGTCTTCTAACCTCATACATGCTTTTAATTTACAGGTTATTGCTATAAAGGCCTTACCTTTTACTAAGCGAAAGAAAATTATGAGAAGCTTCATAAACAATCCCTTAACTTTTATTATGAAAAAGAAAACCACAAAGGACTGCACAAATAATTTAGCAGTCTCGGAGGGTTGCATTATATTTCTAATTATATGATTTGGGAGTACAGTATTAGATGAAATTACCTTCTCTGTGAAATAGGGATTTTTATTTACAATAAAGTATCTTCTTAATGCACATTCTTGAATTCATAAGAAAAAAAAAAAATATATATATATCTGTGTATATATATATATATATATATATATATATATATATATATATATATATATATTTATATATAGATTAGATATAGATAGATATATACACACATATATATCTTAACAGCTAACGTTATCAGCACTCAAGATTTACTAGTATGGCATATAGCGAGGATTGTCCCCAAGTCAGTCACCTGTATTTTCTATGAACAATACAAGAAATTCATAAAGGAGCTAAGTCAAATATCTCAAAAGAAGGTCTGATGTTATAAAAGAGAGAGGCAATACCTACTACAAAAATCATAGCAAACCCTGGGAATAAGAAAGGGTATCTATAAGTAGTAAGTCTTACCACAAGGGGTGAACGATTTACAGTAAACCTTTTTTATTCAGAGGATTTCCTAACACAGTGCTTTCTGTAATCAGAAAGCCTTAGCTCAGAGGATGGTCTGACCATACATGCTAAAGAATGATAATTTATTCCAGGGTGCAAATAATATTAATCGCCACATTATTTCCTCAAGAAAAAACTGTGTCTACTGATTTACACTATTGAGTAATTCAGACTCAGCTGTGTAAATTACTGTAATCAGCTAGAAAATGTAACTTGGCCAAAAGACTGCAGTCAGCCCCTGAAGTCAACAGGGAAAGGCCCTTTACAGGCAAGTTTAGTGAAATTCACCAGAGGCATGGTGCTGGAACTCTGATTGTCTGTGCATGTGTGTGGCTTTATAAATGCATGACTGCAGGGGTATAAACAGAGTAGGATGACTGCGTGTGAGTATGTATTTGTGTGTGGGTGTGCATCAATCTAGGATGTTGTAAATTGACCTACCTGCTATAGGCACTTTAAGGGACCCCAGCCCCCCTGCCCTTTCTTTGAATCCCAGTGAAGATATTTACAATGCTTTAGTCTCTACTATACAAGGGATCCCAGTTACAAAAATCAAACTACCATATTAATGTCTTTAACAGAATTCAATAAAAATAATAGAAATCATGTAGCTGAGTATATATCCTTTACTTTGAATATCTCTTTTATTCTTCCTCTTTTGTATGGGAAGATCTGATGATGCATTCTGGTCTTCCTAAAATGACTAGTGTTGCCAACATAAATATCTGTACTTCCTATCAAAACAAACAATTCTTATTATAATTTGGAAGCATTGTTGTATTCCTTAAACTTTATACTCGTATTCTTTTTATTTTCTTCAAATTTAAGTACTACCTACAGAAATCGTAGTCTGATATCACAAATGAAAGACCGATGTCCACACAAGATATACTGGTATCCATATATTTGTGGCTGATGTCATAGTATGTGAGGCAAAATTCTTATGCATTCTATGTGATGTAAAAGTCATTGAAGACAACTGTATGATGTCATTGCTGACTGATGGAGAAGTAAATGTGAACCAAAGGGTAATGAGTTTATAGCATGTTATTCTATGCATATTTGTTTATAATTTTCTTATATATTGTGTGTGTGTGTGTGTGTGTGTGTGTGTGTGTGTGTGTGTGTGTGTGTGTGTGTGTGTGTGTGTGTGTGTGTGGGATTATGAGAATATGTGTGTTCTTGTGTGTGTGTGTGTGTGTGTGTGTGTGTGTGTGTGTGTGTGTGTGTGTGTGTGTGTGTGTGTGTGTGTGTGTGTGTGTGTGTGTGTGTGTGTGTGTGTGCATGTATTTGTGTGTGTGTGTGTGTGTGTGTGTGTGTGCGCGTGTGTGTGTGTGCGTGTGCATGTGTGTGTGCATGTGCGCATGTGTGTGTGATTGTGAGAATACATATGTGTGTCTGTGTGCATGTGTGTGAGAGAGAAATGGTATGCATATGTCAGTATGAACTACAAAGTGTGCATGTATGTGCATACAGTGTTCTGTGCATTTTTTGTTTGCTTCTTGACTGAGGTATTCCTTTAAGAAGGTAACATTTTTGCCTTTTAATGCTTTTACTTTTGCTTTGTATTTCATAGTGGACAAGTGAAAGTGAGAGAGATGGTATCTAATCTCTTTTTAATCATTTAGGATATTGACTTATTATAATTTATAGTGAGTTTCTTGTTTTAATTTTATTATTGTAATTTATGAGTTGTTGTTCAAAGGGCTCAATGATTACACTGGATGGAGAAGGCAGCAAGATTTGAGAAGTTTTGAGTTTGGTACATGGATTCTTGTCTTATAGGGTCTGAGGACATCTGCATGGCTGTAATATTAAACAGGTGTCTGTAAAGTTGTCAGCTGTGTCTGGAACATCTTTGTGAGGAAAGATGTATATTGGATGGTTTAGGGAATATTTATCCATAACAGATGTTTTGGTTAGGTGAAGAACAAAACCTAGTAAACTTATTTGAAAAGGTTACAGAGGTTGTGGCCTGTGGTCACTTATTACTTATGTTGCCCTGATCAAGTCTTTTGACATTATCCCACATGTTGATGTTATTGAAAAGTTACACAAATTTAATGTTAGCATCTCCTTTGCCTGCTGGTTTTCAAACAGGTTATCAAACAGACCAAGTAGCAAAGTTGCTGGTACACTTTCTTGATGTAAAATTGTGACATGTGCAGTACCACAGGGATCATTGCTAGACCCTTTCCTTTTTGCCATTTAATTTGTCAGAAGTCCATGCTAATATCCCTATCTAAGGATGACCACGTGTTGCTGATAACTGCAGGCTATTATCTGTTATGTGTTATCTGCTCATGCACAGATAATGAACTGCTCTAAAAATAGCTGCAATATGCACATTTCTGTTGTACGAAAAATAGTCACAAGCAATGTAAAAAGTCAAGCACAGCAGGTTTTGGCAAGAAAAGCTGTCCCTACACCAGGCTTTATAAGTGGTACTTGTCTTCAAACAGATATGGTTATGAGATATGGGTTGTTATGATAACAGCACTTACTCTCTCTCATTCGATCATTACATTTTCTTCATGGTCAGGAAATCCTTCTGGCCCAGTTAATTTCCAAAGGAATATGTTCAAGATCGAAAGCAGCCATCTCTGCATTGTACTCTTCCATTATCCTCATCATCATCGAATACAGCTCTCCCATTGGTAGGTACGTATTCAAGCATATCACGCAACTGGAAAGGCTCCAATGATTTTGAAAGGTTTTAAAGTTTTCATTTAGCCAGGTCAGTTAGTGCAACTCTCATTATATTCAGTAGAGTACCAGGTGCAATGAGGTGACTGGTGTCTTGCGTTTCGAGCCATGAAATATCCGGTCCTATTTGACCTCCTATTTCTTCACAAAGCCAATGACACTACAGATGCCTGCACTAGTTTACACCAACAAGTAAAACAGACTCACTGGAGGGATGGGTTTCTAACTCAATGTGTTCCCAATCTATGGAATAATCAAGCAAAGTAGTTATTTTTATCTGTTTTTAAGACTTGATGAGAGTTGGGAACAATTAAGTATTCATAAAGCATGGTAAGTGTGTTCACTTTAAAGGTATATCACTAGGCTTCTTACGGTTCATATGATTGCTTACCTATTAATGTTTTTGTTACATATGATATATATATATAATTTTTTCAGAATTTTGAATAATTAGTGCAGATAATGTTTTGCCATTTATTCTTGCAGGTACTATAATGATAAGTGTTGACTACGTGAGTAGACTTATGATGTAATGCAGGTGGAGTAACCACAAATATCTGGTTCTGTACAACGGATTTGTCTTTGTTTTCTTCATTCCTTAATGTGCAGGTCTAATGATAGGCTATGTTTACATAAGCATGTCTATACAAAGACACACACGCGCACATGCGCACACACATGCATGCACACACACCCGCACACACACACACACACACACACACACACACACACACACACACACACACACACACACACACACACACACACACACACACACACACACACACACACACACACACACACACACACACACACACACACACACACACAGGCACACATAACTTTATGGTTGCACTAAACTGTATCAAATAAGCTTTGAACTGACAGTGATTACTGCTGTCATTTTTGTTGAAAGCACTAATGTTCATTTGCTAAAAATGTCAAGTTACACACATCCTGTTAGCAGCACCAATATTGTTCACCCAACTGAGAACTTTAATATAAAGTTAAGAAATTCTTCTTGTGCCACTTAGTTGTTGAGATATCTAAAGAAATATGAAATGTATGCTAATATAAATAAATATGTGAACAACAATTAACATCTCTTTACCTGCAAGAGATAGAGGCAAAGCTTTAAAACTGTTGTATTGACCGTCATGTAACCTTTAAGAAGAAACCTTTCAATAATTTGAGCAGTATCATTTTGAAATTATTAATATAATTATGGATTTGGCAATATTAAACATGTACAGGCTTCAGTGGGATGACACTAAAGAAACACCTGGAGGTGTCTGTAGACTTTATTGAGTTATTGAGTTAATGACTGTCTGAAACTTAGTAGACAGGGCAGTACGCTTACAGCCTATGAGATAATACTGGGCTAGGAGAGATAGACATGAGGAAGGAGGCAGCAGAATCAGCCAGGCATAACACAGCAGAAGCATTGTGAGGTTTGTTTCAGGTGGTCATTATGTGATATTAAAGTCTTCAAAAAACATTGCCTGTCTGATTTTTTTTGAGGACATGAGTTACAGGATATGGGTGCCTGTTTAAAAATAATTTTTAACCTTGGATAGACTAGTATATGGAAGTGTAATCAGGAGGTGGTCCTCCACATTTCTGAGGGTGAATTAGTTATTATGATGGTGTAGCTGGCTTTTTTTGGGGAGCGGAGTTATAGCAATTGTTAGTAAGTTTGAAGGTGAGGGCGGTGAGAATAGTAACTCTGGTATCAACTGGCGCTCAGTAACTTTTACAGATAATTGTTAATGGTCCTTAATGTAGGGACTTATTTGAATGAATCTGAGGATGTTCTGGAGGATTACCATGTTTTGTGCTGAAATCAAAGTGAAGACTGGCTGAGAGTATTGTAACCCTGGAAACAAATCATGTACGATAATATGACAATGGCCTGTCAAGCGTCCTTTGTTATTAGGTGAGAAATTATATAGACAACTCTAAACGTGGAGAAGACATTTAGAAATGTCCCTTTGTTGCAGGAGAGGAAAGATTTATACACACACACACACACACACACACATATATATATATATATATATATATATATATATACATATATATATATATATATGTCTATACACACACACACACACACACACACACACACACACACACACACACACACACACACACACACACACACACATATATATATATATATATATAGAGAGAGAGAGAGAGAGAGAGAGAGAGAGTTATGTCAAGGTTCCTAGGTAAGTACTAGACAATCAGTCTGCAGACTCTTACATGCCTAGCCAATAACCTAGTAAGAATCAAACCCTGTACCTTGCTTCTATGAGGTAAATTTCTTAACTATTATGTGAAGTTCTGAAGTCTAACAATTGGGAAAGGATGCCCCAGTAAGTTACTTATATTCGGAAGTGTGGTTAGTGCTAATCTCTTCTTGGTTCCAAAGAGCATAACTGCAGATTTATTTATGTATACTGAATGTGATGGTGTGTGCATATTATAAGTTCCATAAGAGGTAAAGTCATTTTGTATAGCCTTATTTATTTCTAATGCGGAGGAGTCAGTTCTTGTGATCACTATGTCAGCAGAGTATAGCTAGTGAACCAGGTATATACCTCATCAGAAAATATACAAGCTTTGATCTTTGTGATGAGAATACCATAATCCAAATAATGAAATGATATTTCCAGATCTTCAGATGTGTAATATGGGACAGATCATAGTAAAGTAGAGCCATAGGCAGGCTAATTACAAACTCTGTAATAACAGAAAAGTGTATGACTAAGTTTTAAGACTTCATCAAGCCCTATCAGTCTCACAATGTGAGCAATCCATCCATCCATTCATCCATCCACGACATCACTTAATAGTGGCAATCATCTAGAGCCAAGGTTCACACCTCCAGATGTCTAGCCCTCACTGGCTAGTTATTAGCCCATGCACTAACTGCAGTAGGTAGCCAGTTATTAGCCCAGGGACTAACTGCAGTAGGCAGTCAGTTATTAGCCCATGTACTCACTGCAGTAGATAGCCAGTTTTTAGCCCATGCACTAACTGCAGCAAGTAACCAGTTATTAACCCGTGCACTAGCTGTAGCAGGTGCACTAACTGCACATCTCAAGCTCTGAAACAAAATATGACATATAGTAAACAACCTGGGAAATGTCTGCTCCTCATATACTTAAAGTTTAAGGCAAGGGTAGCAGACAGTGTATTGTTCAAATGAAGTACACCTAGAAAAAGATAAAAACATGTGACCATTTATCTCATCAACTTTAGTAGACGTGGTATCATTCAATACTTTTCTGCAGTATAACAAACATTCTTAATGCAAAGAAGATATATTGAAGATTAAAGGCCCAGTAGCAGTCTGTAACATCTAAGTACTCACAGCTGACCGTATGTGTATTGCCTCTGCCTCTTCAAAACTCAAAAATAGAAAAAAAGAAAAAGAAAAAAGAAAGGAGCATAAAAGACCAGGGACTAGAGTGGAATGATAAATGCTGATATCTAGCAAAAGACATGAAAACCATATGCAGCTAAATCATTTCTGAGATTCAAGGCTGTTAACTTGCATTTCTATAAATGAGTATGTTTTTCTTCTTTTTTATATACAGATTGGCTGCAAAACCCAATTATAACCACTTTTCCCTAGAATGGGTGAGCTGTTGTTGGTCACTTAATTCCATACCCCTCTGCTGATTTCTCTTATGGCAGGCTCTGGGCTACTAATCAAGTCCTGGTCTTCTTGGCTATTGTAAATGCTGAAGTCCTTCATCCCATACTTCCATAAAGTGGAGTCTTTCTACCTTATGTCATGTTGAGGCATGCCTCTCAACTGTCCAGATTTTTGCAGAATGTCCAGATTTTTGCCTCATATTTTTAGTCTGCTTCTCCAAAAATTGCAGTTTTCTGGCAAATTATTGAGGACTGAAGTCAGAAAATAATGACAGAGATTTGAGTGTCGGTCATCATATCTTAATAGAAAATTTGTTACTCTACCAATGTTCTATGTTTATAAGAGCAATATTTAAAACTCGTCCCTAATGTTGGGCTTTGTCCCCCATTGATTATAGCTTAGTCCAGGTTTTTTGATCTAAGAGGTTGAGAGGTATGTGTTGAAGTTCCCTACTTGCCTTTATTAATTGACATTTTCTTGGTTATTTTTCCCATATAACCAATCACAATATATACTCGTGTAATCACAACTGCAATCCTAAAATGAATATTGGATACAAATGCATTCTTTAACTTTAATTTTCTAAATAACTCACTTTTGGAGATAAATGTTTAAAGTCTGGAGCAGAACCTCCAGTAAAAGTCACTTGGGAAGATATGTAATTTAGATCACCTGCACTATTTTCATTTGGTTCTAAGAGCTTGTACCTCAAGGAAAAAAAACATTCTTGTGGTGATCATAAAAAGAAAACTGTCAGCACTTATCAGTCAACTGTAGATTTGAAAAACTGCTGGTCATTAAGCTAACTTTAATATAACGTGACAGAGTTATGAATGACAGAATATAAAAAAGACTCACAGGATATGTTTTCCCATGTCCCGCTTTGTTTGTGAAAGAAGGAGTCCCTTTTAGCATCCATCTTTATTATCCTTTACAGTGCTAATACAAATAATGAAGATGTGGCCATTTCTTCTAATATTTCAGTTTAAAGGAGCAATACTTTACTCATGACTTTCAAAATATGCAGTTAGGCTCTGTCGACAATATAGCTGCCAAGATCAGAAGCACAGTCACCTAGTTTCCCCAGAGCCTAAAGGAATAACTTGCATTTCTTTACAGGTTCTTATCCCTTTGCAGCTTCTCACTCAGGAGATCGAAACTGCACATCCGTAGTTTTTAATATTCCCATCCCAGATCATATATTCCTGTACAAGTAGGTGTCCATAGGCAGTTTAATCCCCTGCTCATAAGTTCTCCCCTCAAAAGGCATTATATTCTCAAAGGAATCTCCACTCAAAATGAATCCCACTAGTTGTAGACATCAGTGGCTACAGTTCACATATAACATGCTGGCACAGCCTTTCACTCTACTAACTGCATTAACCCCAAAAAAAACTTGGAGATGTACTCCTTCTTAGAACCCACCACCACTGCCACAACTACCAACATATTTATTTATTTATTTTATTTTACATTTGTTAACTGGGAAAGTCCAACTGGATTCAAGTCTATTTTTAATGGAGGCCTAGGGAGAAAAGCTCCAAATGTACAAAAAAAGTGTAAATACAGTGAAATTATTACAGTGAGTTATCACAAAACTGAGATTTGTTTAACAATATGTACACACAGGTATATGTTTTTTCTCACATACACACAGCAAAGGTTGGAATAAAGTAGCTGAGAAAAAAATAGTTAAAGATTTCATCTGAAAAAGGAAAACACATATATTAAGGTGGTTACCATACATAGTGTAGTGTTAACTTTAAATCTTTCCATTAGGTGGGCGATACCGTGATACACTGAATTTTAAACAGACAGCCAGAGTTTTATTCTTGTAGTGAGGTTATGAGAGTGTACCTCTCAACTTCAGACATCAAAAATAGGTGACTAAAAATGATATGCACCCAGCAAATACCCTGGACACATAGATATCCCGGTATCTTTACAGTGAATAGAATATACCTCCTACCACTCCAAGCAGTAGTGCAGGATACTAATGAGAAACACACATTTAAAACACAATGAGTATCCAAGGATCTTTAGATCAATGATAATCTTAGTTAGGAACCTCTGGGGTCTTTTCCAGCAGTATGATGTATCTGGCTAGGTATATACCAAAGGTAGTAATGTACCCTACAACTGGTCTGGAAAGGGCTAATTAGGGGATAATAACTTCCGTCAATGTAAATGGAATATCTTTGGATCTAAAGTGGACAAGGTAGATGGATTTTCTTGACAACTGGTGTCATATGGTGGTAGAAGAAGAGCTAATTTTCAACTAAGCTGACAAGATCTCTGATTACCATGACTGTTTAGAGGGAAATGTTGACTATACTTTGCATATACATACATACATACATACATAAAGAAATATTTCAAGCACTTGCCAGCTGGTCAACTATGGCATGCCCTGCCAATAACTGTCAAGACTACTCAAAACCTTGACGCTTTCAAAACCCCACTAAGAGACTGCCTATCATTGGATTTGAACCTGCAACTTGTTTCCTCCTCTGAAAGCCTAACATCCTCTGCTGAATACAGACATTGATGTGTAATCATATACTATGTATTAAGATAATGTATAACTTATTACTGTTCCTACAGTTAGAAACAATTATGAAATGTGAATTCTACCTACCTCTGTTACTCCTTACCATTGTAATTTGTGTTACTTCACCTGTAATATATCCAATTGTTAACATGTTACCCTCTTCTGTATATACCAAAATGTGTAATCTTTGCATTATTTAAACTATTTGTCTATTCTATGTGCACTTGTTATTCATGGAGCTTTTCTCTCCAGGCCTCCACTGAAAAATGGGTCCCCACTAGTCGGTGGGCTACCCTGGTAAGCAAATGCAAATAAATAAATCAGTTAATGCCCCAGCATGAAAAACCATCAGAGATGCAACAAATTTTGCAATCTGTAAACTGTTAAATTTTCAACCTGGCCAAAGCCCTGCCTTGTGTTTGTGAAATGTTGCAACATATGAACAAAAATTCTCTTCTCTGACCTTGAGAAGTGCACTCCATCCTGTCTGAACATGTATGCCCAAAATTAGCCAAACATTCTTACACATTTTCATGTTTTTAAAATGGGTCTTTTTTCACATAGGCATTTACCCCAAAAATATTTTAATTTATGGTGTACTGACACTACTTTCCATATGTGATTTGTCAAAAATAAATTAGGGCTATAAGTTCCCTGCTAACAGTTGAGAGTCCTTTCAGACGAGATCATTTATATCAACATGAATAAAAAAAGGACCACACTTCCTTACAGTAAGTTGTTCTATAGCCTGCCTTACCTCATCTACTTCTGTTCTTGGCAAGCATAATACTGTTTGATGTTCATTATTTTCCCTGCAGATTTCAGTATCATTTCCTCTAATAATTGAATGTCCAATCACAAGAATATCTTCTAATTCAGTAATACCCAAACTAGCAAGTATTACAGATGAATGACCATCATTAGTCATATTAACCCCAATGTTTTCTTTTCTTATTACATTTGAAAGCAGACAATTCTCAGCCATCTGGATTTGCACATCCACTGTTCAGTTTTGATTTCTTCCTTTTTATCTGCCTCTTGCCTCTTTTTTCTACCTTCTCTTTAGGAAAAAATGTGTTTTTTTCTGTAGACTGAAGGTTTACTAATAGATTACAGGGGGTGTTGACATTTTTCTGTGTGTTACTTCACAAAGCAGTTTTAGTGTATATATTATGCTGGCTTTAAAGACATTTATCAGTTTCATTCTCTTCCTTGTTATTTGTTGTGATCATCTTCCTTTCTTTTTTATTTTCTTCTGCATGCTTTGCTTTGTCAGATTGCAGAATCCCTGCATCTAGAATTCTAAATTGTCAGTGGTATTATCTTGTTCAGTAGGTGTTACATGGGCTTTACATAGAATGGACACATCATTTCCTAAATGTGTTCTATTTGCTCTTTAACTCACATTATTTATCTCATCAGTCCAGCCACTAATATATGTAACAATAATTCTACAAGTTGTGCCAATTGCATAAGTGCAATTGCCACTAGTACCACTTATAATTGCAAGCAAATTGTATAACTTTTGATATGAGGGATGCAGATCACCAGTGTAATCAGTTGTTACTTTTAAATATGCATAGCATTTGTTACACTGTCCAAGATATTTGTCCTTAGCAGATCATTAATGGCATACACATTTAAGGAATCCATATTCAGCTGCAAATGCAGAAAAAAAAATTAAAATAAAAGAATAATCAAAAACATTTACCACAGAATTCAAAGAGAATTTAAATCAACTTTTATGAGAAAAATTACACAAACAATATACAACTAAATATTAAATTAAGTACAAGAAAGTTGTTGGTCTGGCCATGCAAATTATGAAAGTCACACAAAAAAATGGAATTTTTTTTACACACTATCACTCATTGTTGCATCAGTTTTTAACAGTAAAGATCCATAAATCACAAACAAAAACAGTGTTCTTTAGATAAGATCTGGATTGTCTTTTCCACAGGCTGTGTGAATTTATAGCTGACTAGGCCCTTTGGGATGTTTAGAGTTTGCCTGTATAAAATCGATCTCCCTCTAACAGCAACAGTAGGTTTTAGGCAAGGGTCTCTTTTAACAAATGTAACAATACTGCATGTTTTTGCATTTCATTTTAGTTCTTCCAGAGCACCATCTTTTTGTGTGTATTAATTCTTGCTGTAGTGATTTCTTATCTGGGGAAGAATGACTAAAAACATTCAATCTGTAATCATCAGCAAATTAATTTAGCCATAAACTGGGTTTTACATTTTGGAGGTCAGGTAAATATATACTAAAAAGGAGCAGTTCCATCACTAAGTCCAGAAGCACACCATTAGGTTTTTTTTTTTTTTTTTAAATTCAAGTAATTTTATTCAATTGTTTTCAAACCAGTAATAAATAAACTTTGCAGATCAAGTAAAAATAAATTGAATGAACTATTACAAAATGTACAATGGCCTCAAATCAAATAATGACAAAAGGAACACAATCGTAGGTACACAGACAAATATTATACATTATAAAAAAAAAGAAAAAAACATGCCTTTTTACTTCTTCTCCTCTTATGAAGGTAAAGTTGTGTCTGTTTTAAGTGACTCAATAAGGGGAAGAACTTTCTCTCAAGGATTATTAATCCATTTCCTAGGAAAGATTCTCATTTCCTTGACTTTGATTTCCAACAGTGCTACACCTTTCAATAGAAGTAAAACATCAACAAATGTTGGGATGATAGAGGACTTTCATTTCCTTGTGATACACTTTTTTGTAACTGCCATTGCAGTCCAAAGAAGATAAAATTAGTTGCTCTTCATAACAATGGTTCCATTTATATTCAGGCAAATTAGTGACCTTGACAAAATGAAAGAATCAGTAAAAGTGGCTTGCAGAAATTCATCAATATCTTCGCAGAATTTCTTAATATGTGAACATTCATACATAATATGAGACCAATCAGCATTACATTTTGAAGACCACCTCCAACAAATTATTTCATTAGAATGGTTAAATCTAGCTATTTTGTTGGGGGTATAAAAGGCCCTATGTAGAAACTTCCATGCAAAAATTTTCCAACGTTGTATATTTGAAGTTAACTTAATGGAATACAATACACCAGTTTTAGTCTCATTTGATAAAAATAATGGATATTCTTTACTAATAAAATTCCAGAATTTCTGGTTAGAATTTATTTTGCAATTAATAATGATTTTATATAACTTTGAAGTTAAATTTGTTCAATTAAAGTCTCTATATATTACTTCATGTAAGCAAAATATAAATGTAGGTATGGATTTAAAATTAGAAATAGAATTGTCTATTGTTCTACATAAGTCTTGTGCATAGGGTATTAAACTGTTAAGAGCTAACCAATCAAAGTTTGATACATTAAATGTATTAATTAACTGTTTTACATCCATAACTATCAGATTTTCCATACATTGGTACCGGCATGTTAAGTTATTTTCTTTCCATGAATTAAGAGTATTTATCGGAATGCTATTGAAAAAGTTTTTAGTAATTTTGAATAGAGTTAATAACTGAAACCATAATTTAATGTCAATATTATTGTTTACAGAGCTCAGGAAAGTGTTGTAAATATAATTTATATAGTTTAGATTGTTAAGTTTGGAAGAATTATATTGCGAGTTAATACAAATAATATGCCAACGCTTATTATTTTGTTCATTCAGTTGTACGTTTTTTGTTAATTTACTTTCTTTTAGGAATATAGCAGTATGTAGAGTTTTCCATGTGGAGGAGAATTTTGGATCTAAGCAATTTATTACCGTTTTGAAAATGGATGCTTTACTATAAGATTCTAAATCAGGAAAGTTAATTTCTCCCATTTCCCAAGGCCTAATATGGTTTAGAAAAGCTACCCTGTTCTTTTTTGGGTACCAAAGGAAGTTTATAAGGATTTTATTTAATTCTTTTAAGATTTTTTTTTTACTAGGAATTATAGGGATAGTTAGTTCAATGTAAATTACTTTTGGGAGACGGACCACCTTTATTAGCTGCAATCTATCTTCAAATGTTAAATACAGTTTATTCCAATTTCCCACTAGTGATTTAAGGGTATTCACAATATTATTGTAGTTTGTAGACAGAGTTAATTGTAACTTTTCGCATAAAACAATCCCTAGATAATTTAAAGAGAACACCTGTTTTCCAATTATTTGATTTATGTTAGTATTAGAGTTGGTTTTTATTTTATTTAATAATATATGGTTCAACTTAGAACTATTAATTCTTAAACCTGAGATATGATTGAAATTTTCAGCTAATGAATTTAATTTACGTAGTGACTCATCTGAGTTTGATAAGGTGAGTAGAGTATCATCAGCAAAGAGCATTATTTTGGAATTAAACTGATTTAAAATGTCACTGCCTTTAGTTTTAGGGTTAAAATGAATTGCTGAGGAAAAAGTTCAATTGCTAGTGCAAACAACATTGGAGACATGGAGCATCCCTGTTTGGTACCCTTAGTAATTTTAATTGCTTCTGATGTGAATGGGCCTAATTTTACATAAGCCAAATCATCTTTATAAATATTCTTTATTAAAGTAATGAATTGTATAGGGAAATCATACATTTGTAGAATTTTAAAGAGATAATTCCAATTTAGTGAATCAAATTTTTTTTAATGTCTAATGAGACTATTAGAGCTTCATATTTTTCTCTGTTTAAAAAGTCTACAATGGTTAAAATTCTTTGTATGTTATCATGGGTGTGTCTATTATGAATAAAACCTATTTGATCATCACTAATGACATGAATTAGAGATTTTTTATTCTATTAACCAGAAAAGACATAAGAATTTTATAGTCATTACTAAGGAGTGAAATAGGTCTATATGAACTACATGTGTTGGGATTCTTGTTTTCCTTTAGAATAGGTGTAATCAACAAATATCTCCATGAAGGTGGAATTGTGGCATGAGAATATGTTTCGTTTAGTGCTTTTTGCATTATTGTTATGACAGCAGCTGGAAATAACCTGTACATTTCTATAATGATTCCATCTATACCTGGGGCTTTGTTATTTTTACTTTCTTTATTTTTTTCATTAATTTCTTTTAGAGTAAATTGTGTTGAATGTTTATGCTTAAGCTCTCTGGTATTTTGTTTAAATTTGAGGAATCCAGGCACAAGTCTATATTGTTATGATGAGAATCATTATTATTGTAATGTTTTGTAAAATGAAATTTAAATGCTTCCAAAATGTCACTTATATATGAAACATCTTTATTGTTTCTCCCTTCATGAATAATATTTGTATTATTGTTTCCACTGGAATGTCTTTTTAATCTCATTGCTAAATTGTGCATATATTTGGGGGAGACAGAGTAAGAATTTCATGTAAAATTTTCCAAAGCCAAATTGGTCTTATGCATTAAGATATCATTGTACTTTTATTTAATTTCCCTTATTTTTTTTTTGCAATTGGATCTTTCACATCCTTTAGGTTAGTTTCTATGATTTGTTTTTGATATTAACTAATTCTGATTCACATTCCTTTATTTTATTGTTACACCAAGAAATAATTTTGCCATAAAGATATGCCTTTAGGGAATCCCATAAAATAACTATATTTATGTCACTAGTATAATTTGTATCTAAGAAGTATTGCATTTCCAATTCCAACCATGGTTTAAACTTTTTTAATTTAGTGAAATATGCCAGAATTATTTTGGTAAATGTCAATCTTTTAAAATCCGTTTGAATTTTAAGAATGAGTGAGTTATGGTCAGATAAGGGGTGGGAGATTATAGAAGAATGTGATATTTTCATTTTTAAATCTTGGGATACAAATATTTTATCAATTCTTGTTTGGGTATTGAATCTATAGTCACTATGAGAAAATTATAATGAATTATCTTTTTTAAAATGAAATGAGTCAAATAATTGCAAACTATCTATCCGTTTTTTAAGAGTTCTCCCTGTAGAAGTAATAAGGAAAGGTATTTTATTAGTGGTCTCCTGACTGTCTAAGATACAGTTAAAATCCCCTCCCAAAATTAAATTGCCTTTCGAGGTTTTATTAATAAAATCTATGTGAATTTTAACTGTTCCTGCTCCTATACCCGGAAACCAATATAAATTCACCAAGGTCAAATTCTGTTACTAAATCTTATTAGTACAATTGATAAAAGACCATCTTTATCTTCATAGTTATAAATAACTTGAGGATTGGTAACATTTTTCTTACATAATATTAATACTCCTCTGTTTTGTTTTACTATATGATGAGTTAGATAGCCATAGGAATTCATTTGGATTCCAAATAAAGTTATTATTAGCTTTAAAGTGAGTTTCCTGCAAACATGCTACTTGTGCTTTATTTACTTTTAGATATTTAAGTAAGTTGGATCTTTTCTTTGGGTTATTTAAACCATTTACATTTAAAGTGAGTAGCACTATATCCATCCTATTCATTTGTTATTGAAGAGTATTTGATTGGATATAGTGACAAGATATTTTGTTATTTATTTGCTGTGTAACTTCCATACATTTATTAAGTCTAATAAATAGATTATTGATTCCTTTTGAATTATAAAATTTAGAACTTAAATGAGAACAAAAGAAAAAATAAACGTGTAGAAACAGAAGCTTAAAATAACCTTTTAACAAACATGGGATGAATAACATTCCCAATCTGAGAGAACTAAAAGGTTCAATCAGATTAACCCTCATTATTAAATATGAGCAAAACATTAATGAGAGGTTAGAGGCTCCATTATATGTTACTCTGGAGATTGTAAAGTAAATCAATCCAAGCATATACAACTAGATTGATCAATGACACACATGAATATATGCTCGTTATGTAATAACACTTAACATAGAATTCTAACATTAAAAGGTTGTCACAATTTACATTGTATGTTGTATTTACTTATCACCACAATCAGATCCATGATAAGGGAACTGCTTTTTCCAAAGCCTACTTCCACTGGAATGTTTGTCTAAAGTGTTCAAGAATTGTGTGTTACTATATTGTGTTTTACATTTTTTTAAAAGATCATTTCTGAATGATATTTAGAAATGATAAGTGCTACTGACTATGACATATCCAGTACAATGATGAATATGAGTTTTCACAAAATTCTTACTTTATACAACACGATTTGAAATAAGGAAATACTATACTTACTCTTCTCATTAACAGTGAATCAAACCAATTTCTGTAATCTACATTCACTCTAGTGAAGCAGTTTAAGAACAGGAATCAGAGTGTTCTATGTATATAGAAACCCCAAGGTATATACAAATGTTATCTAGAGCAATGCTGTGCAAAGAAGCTGCATGTAAAAGAACTTTACATCATACTTATTACATTGCCCTGTACTGCAATGGAGAACTAGTTTGTTGTTAATTTGAAGTAACCCTTAAATAGGTTATTATATGTGATAAGATGTAAGAATTTCTATCCAAAATAGGCAAAAGTCACAGGTTATTGGTTCACAGACATACAATATCAATTCAAAAAATCAATACAATTTAATACTGCATCACAATAACTGAACATTGACAGTAAGTAAACTTTAAGTGATAACCATTAAAAGGTAGGTAAGATATCCATTCTGTCAAGTTCCTAGTAATCGTGACTTTACAACCTAGCCTATTCTCAGCAGAGGACAATTCCATTAGGTGTGCAGTCCTGAAGCTTAGCATGGCTGTCTAAATTAAGTAATATGTTAAAGACTATTCATTGTTTGCACTCTACATCTGCAGTGTCAAAATATAGTTTAATATTTCTGGTGTAAAGTGTCTCATAGTATATGCCCTAATAGAAGACCAAGTACCAGCTAATACCTTATACATTCTTTTCCCATCTAGTCATGTAGTTATTTTTCAATTCCTAACAAATCATTCCTTGATACTTTATTGACTATGATAACATGCAGCCGTCCTAAGGGCTCATTCTTATTTATTTATTAACTAAGTTATGCATAATCATGAGAAACTTTATATATATATATATATATATATATATATATATATATATATATATAATAAATGGGGCTAATGTTAAGTGGTTCAACTTCATTCTCTATGTTTAAATGATTCCAGATGCATATACCTTGTTCGTTTTATGTCTTTTCATCTAGGTTCCCTAGTTGAAATATTTGCATATAATGGCCAATAATTATATGTGTTGTCAGTTAATAAACTAAACAGATTCATTAAACTTGAAATTTCCTTACTATCCAATACTTTAAAACAATGTATGTTCAACTAAGTATATCATTTTAAAAAAAACTACTGTCCCTTTAAGGAATTGAGGAAGTGTGTTGGGCATGTACAGTTATGTTGCTAACTTGTATTCACTTCAACTCATGAAAGAATTTTATGTAGTAATTTTACATTGTTCCTTCACTATTTTATGATACTATTTAGTAAATGGACAGAAAGACAGCTTGTAATGCACAGCACGTTATTCTATAGATGGTTTCTTAACGTATGTACAGAAAAAAGGAAGGTAAGTAAATTTAAACAATACATCATATCTTTTAAATATATTCCTATGTGTTTAATCTAACTATAAAGCTGTGGTGACATGAACAGAACACTTTAATTTAGAAGTGGTGCATTTTAATGTTTAAGGTGGGAAACAAGCATTCTATGTATCAGCTAATGCGCACAGCACACTAGCAAGCTCGCAAAATGTAAAGGGAAAATTACTCGCATGTCTCGAGTACTGGAAGGGCTTTTTTTTTTTTTTTTTTTTTTTAAATGTCTTTTAACTGAAATTCAAGACAATGCTTGACACAATGACTCCACAGAAACTATGCACAGTCAGGAATAAGCTAAATCATATTTCAATAGATAAATAAAATAAAACATGCTTAAAACTTGTATGTCACTTAGCGACCAAAGCTAAATGGAATCAAAGTATTTTATGTATAATCAGTGTTATATTTCAAAGTACACTGTGTTAACTGGTTTCTTCCCTATACATCGTTTCCTATACATTCCCATGTCAATTAAGTGTAAAATAGTTAAGTCAGTTAGACTGTTGTTATTAAGCTGTTGTATACAGATTAACAATTAAAGCTAAAGTATGTATATGGAATATTATTATTAATGAGAGGTAATTTGTAAAATACTTGAAAGAGTGAATAGACAATACATATTTTATTACCTTTAGCATAGATTTTTAGTTTTAGTTGAATCTTTGAGAGAAGCAGATGAGGGAATACTTTTTGAATCAGTTCTTTGCTTTTTTTTCTTCACATCAGTCCAATTATTTTCCTCAGGGGGTCCTTTCAGTGAAGTAGTTAAAGACCACGCTATCTCCTCTGGAGCTGTCATGATATTGTTGTTTTTAATGAAAGTTATTGTTTCCTCAATGTCATTGAATGTCCTTATTTCATTTGAAATAAAAATCCTTATTTTTGCAGTGTATGCTAGTTGGGCTTTTATTTTGCTTTGCTTGAGTAACTTCACAAGTGGCCAGGCTTTCTTTCTCATTTTTAAAACTCTGGAGGAAAATCTGATTAGATTTTCCTTATACTTCAGTGGAGCCTTTCTCCGAGCACATTTAAGAAATAGATTTTTGTCAAGATAAGAAAGAAATTTAACTACAATAGATCTAGGTGTGGATGTTGATGAAGGAATGGGTTTCCCAATAGCTCTGTGAGCTCTTTCTATACCATATGAGAATCCTTCTTTTAGATCTAGGATGTCAGGTAACCAGGAATTAAGAAAATAGATAATATTATCACCTTCGGACTTCTCAGGTAACCCAAAGATTCTCACATTCGTTCTCCTTTCTCTATTTTCCATATCATCCAACTTGTTGGTAAGCCACTTATTCTGTTACTGAAGGAATTCACCCTGGATTTCCTCCTCTTTAAGCCTTCCATCTATATCAGATAAGGACTCTTCGATCTTTAATATTTTGATATGATGTTGCTGAAGTAGTTTTTAAGGGTTTCAGTTTGATTATGACAACTTTCTCTTAAATTTTCTAAGTTGTCCTTGAAACTGTCTATTTTGAAAGATAACTCTTGTAGAGTTGTAGACATCAACTGGATTTCTTTCCTCAGAGTAATTAATGCATGTGAATTCTTTGAACCACTCATCTTCCCAAATCAGTTTTAAACTCCAGATATTTCCGAGAGGAAATTTTTGAAGAATATATTCCAAAATTGGTATGATGGTAGAAAAATGTTGAAGAATGATATTTAACTATTTTTTCCTAAAAAAAAAATATATATATATAAATATATATATATATATATATATATATATTTTTTTTTTTTTTTTTTTCCTGTTATTTAAAGTCATTTTAAGGTAGGGTTACCACCTGTCCCACTTTTTGAGGGACAGCCCCTCTTTGGGCAGTTGTGTCCTGACCAAAAAATATTAAAAATGGCAAATGTCCTGCAATTGTAGGACATAATTATGTCCCATATTTTATGTAATAGTTGCATAAAATAGTTATTTCTGTATCTAAAATACCTAAATGTTACAAGAAACAGGATAAACAACTAAACTGCTACAAGAATAAGCTTTTATTTAGGCAAAAAGGTAATGTTCTATCCTCTGTACTGACCGTGGGGTATGTGTCAGCCTGTAAAATCTGACATGTGTCCCGAAAATGTCCCACTTTGGCCATTTGAAAAGATGGCAACCCTATTTTAAGGAGCTCTAAAAAAGTGCTGCTTTCAGAGTGTCATCAAGGCTCTGCCCACCATTAGGTTTCTTGTTGCTTTCTGACACAATGCCTACCACCTTAAAAATATGGGTTCTTTCATTCAGATATCTAGCTCTCTGCCCTATTAAGTAAGATTACAAAAGCCATTTCCTATACCTAATGGAAATTCCCTGTTCTTTCTAGGAGTCTCTGGCAGTTACATTTTACAGCCTCAGCATAAATCATTGTTTTTTTTGTTTTTTTTTCAGGCAGGTAGTTACAATAGGAAACAGTGCTGAAAATTTAAAAAAACAAATGGTGCATGCAAAAATGTAAAATTCATTAAGGAATGACTTGGGGCCTTTAATACCTATAAGTTAAATGAAATATAAGACAACATAATATAGAAATATTTAAATATATTCAGAGATTTAAATATGACAAAGATTATTATGTTTCAAAAGCACTGGTATTGTATAAGCCCTTTTTTGCTCTGGTGATTCTTAAGGTTCCATCATATGCCCTCTTCTCCCTTGGTGCTAACATACCCACAGAGGACATGTTTCACTCCTTTGTGACACTGTGCACTGATGGTCTAGTCCTACTTACATCTGGACAAGGGTCTCTCCTTGTTTTGCATCCATTTACAAATGGCTTCCCTTTCAACAAACTGTTTCTTTTCTCTTGTATATTAATCTCATCTGCAATATTACTCTTGCCGACTGTATGCTAACAAGAAAGCTACTAATCTTTTAACTCAAGAAGGATGCATAACTGTAGCCAGAAACATGCTCCTTCTTAAGATGAAATACCGTTTATTAAGTTTAGTTACACACCTTTTCATAGTAACTACAGACTATAAATTATGCTCAACTGGAATTGGGATCTGAGGAAAAGGGTAGGAAGAAATGACATAGGAAAAAATGGGAATTGTGGGAACAATACATGCAGAGAAGGAACAAGGTTTAAAAGAAGGCAGGATTTGAATGAGCTATGTAATATTTGACTGACAATGACTGGATAAATTATAAGTAATGCATAATATTTGCAACAATATTTATACAATACAATTTGTGATGTATGATGTTTGCATCTAAAATTGTCAATATGCTTTGTTTTCATTTATATAAATGTATGAGTGCCTGTGTCATACATGATAATTTAATAAAGATGCTTCTTGTTATAAAAAAAAATCCAGATTTACTTTGTTCATGAGCAGAATAGAGCACTGATGCCTCTTTATAAGTAAAGCAATGGTCTTGCAGTCCACGAAAGTTCCACATTATTTCTTGTCATCCTCATGCACTGCCCATCTCTATCCATCTGCATAATCCATTTCCACAGCATTTGATCTTTTTCTTCCCAAAGTGTGAGAACAGTCCAAACCCATCATCCAAACTTCAGTAAAAATATTTTTTCCAGTTGAGAATACCAAGGAGACATATCAGGAACCCCCATTTCTCTTCAGTATGGTGCTCTTTAATTCACCCATTTCCCCTCAATACTGAGTTCTTCAAATCCCCTCATTTCCCTTCAGTACTGTGCTCTTTAAATCCCGCATTCTTGAGTACTGTGCTCTTTAAATCCCCATGCCCCTTCATTTCTGTGCTCTTTAAATTCCCTATCTTCCTTCAGTTCTGTGATCTTTAAATTACCCATTTCCCTTCAGTATTGTGCTCTTTGAATTCGATGGTACGCAGTCAATTATAGGTTCATAAGTGCATAGATAGGTACTAGGCTATCAGCCCCAGGGCATATATAAGCCTAGCCAAAAAAGTTCCCTGGCTTTCACCACCCAAAAAATTATTTTCCTGTGCCCCTGTCAAGCAGTGCTGCAGAAGTGTTCCCCAGGGTGAATTTTCTATTTCCCATCCAGTCATCAAGATCTTTCTTAAAGAGGGCCAATGAGGAGCATTGCTTGACATGAATAGGTAGTTTGTTCCAGAGTATGGGAAGTCTCTGGGACAGGAATCTATCCTACTAGCATATTCTGTTTATTGTGGTGACAAGGTTTAGGTCCCTGGAGCATGTGGTTTAGAGAGATTGGGATTTCTTTAAGTGTAGCATGTCCAACAGCTCAGGGTTTGACATAGCTTTTTATGTTAGGCAGAAATTGACTCTGAGTCAGTGATATGTGACGGAGTAGAGCTGGAGTTTTTTGACGGTCTGCATATGGTATCTGTTTGAGGCTGGTAATCCTCTTAGTGAGGTATTTCTGTGGCCTTTCCAATTGTTGTAGATGTCTTGTGAGATGCATGCCAAACATGGAATTGTACTCTATAATGGGTCTGATGAGGGATGAGTAGAGAGGAACAATGACCTCCACTTTTCTAGAGGAGAACCGTTTTGTGATGAGGTGTGCCACGTAGAAGGATTTTCTGACTACTGTGGCTATGTGGTTATCAAAGGAAAGACTACTGTCCACCTGTGTCCTGAGGTCTCATATAACACTTTCAGTGTTTAGTGAGCTACTGCCTATGTGGTAGTTCATGGGTACCGAGTTTTTCCCAAAGGGGATGACAATGCACATCTTGGCATCGAGCTTGAGGCCATGACTTTGACACCAAGCATCTGTCTCTGTGAGGCCTTTTTGTAGAATGTCTACATCATTAGGTGATTCTATTATGGCTCCCAGTTTGCAGGCATCTGCAAACTTTATTAGCCAAAGACCTTCTGTCTTGGCCTGCACTTCAGAGAAGTAGATGCCAAACAGGAGAGGATCCAGGACTGAACCCTGTGGTACTCCACTCATCACTGGTCTGAAGTCAGACATGGAGTCAGCTACTTTTACTGTGTGGGTTCTGTCAGTGAGCCAGTTGGCCACCCATCTTGTGACATAGGGATTTATGCCTAGTGTAGTGAGTTTATCTATAATTCCAGAGTGGGGGATTGTATTGAAAGCCTTGGTGAGGTCAAGATAGGCTGTGTGCACCACCTTGCCCTCATCTATGGCTCTAGTGACTGCTTCAAAACAGTCAATCAGGTTTAGTAGACATGTTCTACCTTTTACAAACCCAAACTGAGTGGGATCCAGGATTTGGAGGTTACCTATGTCTTTGTTTATAAGCTCCAAGATGATATGTTCCATGGCCTTGCAGACCAGGCTCATCAGGATAATGGGGTAGTAGTTTCCAGGGTCCATGGTGGCACCCCCTTTGTGGATTGGGATAACCGTCACTGTACGCCATTCAGTAGGCACATTGCCTGAGGTGAGGCTATGATTGAACATGATACTTAGGTATGGTGCCAGTTCGTTCTGTAGTTCATGCAGTATGCAGCCTGGGATGTTGTCTGGTCCCATGGATGCTGTATTCTTGGCTTTGGAGAGTGCAGTCTTTACTTGTTCATCCATGATTACAGAGGCTTTGCATTATTCCGGTATTAAGATGGGAACTTTGTAGGGCGAGGAGGGGTAAAATTAGCACTGAACTTATCTGCCTGGATGTTGGCAATATCGCTTGGTTCTGTATATTTAGTGCCATTGTGCTGTAGCTAAGAGCAGATTTGAGTGTTTCCATTGAGATTCTTGACATAGCTGTAGAATGTTTTGTGGTTGTCTTTGGAATCAGTGGTGATTTTATTTTAATAACTTGCTTTGGAAGACTTTATGAGGCATCTCAGCTTCTTGCTGAGGCTGACCAGGGAGTTCCTCCAATCCTGGGATTGTACTTTTTTTTGCAACAGCTTCTTCCTTTTGTTGTAGAGCTTGTTTATGGCAGGTGACTACCAGATTAGCTTTCTTTTTTTGGAAGATAGCATCTTGGTTCTGTTGGGAATGGCACGATCCATGCACTAGTATATGTGCGTCTACAGTGCATTTGTATAAGATTCAGCAGTTGTACCTCTATTTTCCATCTGCATGGGTGTCGTGAAGTTTGCCACTTCTGTCTTAAGAAGCATGAAGTTGGCTTTAGAGTAGTTATTTATGGTGGTTTCCTTAATGGGGGATGGGGGTGGGATATGGATGTCTAGGGTGATCAGCTTGTGGTCGGATCTGACCAGCGAGGAGTTGACCTCTGGCATTGAACACTGGTTACCCATATTGGTAATGACCAAGTCGAGGATATTGCTGCCCCTGGTGGGGATGTGGATAAGATGATCCAAGGCATTGGAATTCATGAATTCCAGAAAACGTTGAGCGAATGAGTTGGTACACGAGTAGTTCTCTTAGTTGATGGTGGGGTAGATAAACTCGCCCATAATTAAGGTATTGGGTTGTACCTTAATATTTTCCAGTATCTTAAGAAATGAAGAGTGGGAATCCTGGGGCATGGTGGGGGATCTGTAACAACCTACAACCTGGATTGCAGTCTCGCCCAGTGTTAGTTGCACTTGGATAATTTCACATGCATTATGTTGAGCAACTAGCCTGGAGGTGTGGATATTTTTAATGAATATGGACATGCCTCCACCTTTAGTGTTTCAGTCCAGGTTAGGTGGCTGAAAGGTGTATGAATTATAGCCTGGTAATGCAGGGGTGCTCTCTGGAGCCTTGAACCAGGTCTCTGTCACTGCATATTTGTTGATGTTCTCTTCTCCATTTTAAGGACTGCCTCAAGTGAGTGCATTTTGAGGTTTAGACATCTAGCACTGAATAGCATTACCCTCAGAGTTTGCTTGCTTGTACCTGTTATGATGATGAAGTTAGCATTTGAACCTTGCCTAAAAAGGCACTATAGGGGTGGCAAGAGCCTTATCCAGTATCCAGAATCCCAGGGGTGACAGGTGCAGGCCATCTCTGGCAAAGCATCGTGATCTGTCGACCATGTCATCCCAGGCAGACAGGTACTGGATCCCCTTAGAATGACAATGTAAACCACCAACGACCAGTAAAAAACGATAGTGAACATGCAGTAATGAAGAGATAATGATTATTTATTTATAATTCCTTCAAATCCAGACCGGTTTCGGCTATTCAGCCTTTATCAATTAATACAATAAAGTTTTTTTGAAGGAAATGAAGCAGCCTGCATTTATACTAGTCTCTGGTTACCTGGAAGCAATATTACAGCACCACCCAGTGGCTAGAGTAACAAAGTGCATGTTCCATTCTTGATTAAAGCATATGACCAGTGACATAAAAATGCCAGAGGTGTAGATATTAAGTCATATTTTTAAAGATAAAAATCAAAGCTCTGGAAGTAAGCCATTATATGACATACATATTACAAGGTAATAGACCAATACCATAGTCACTATTTGTGAATGCATATCATAGTGTAAAAAAGCAGAAAATATATACCACTAGTATATATATATTTTGAAGGGTGATAACCACAAGTTCAAAAGAACTGAATAATAATGAACCAAGTACTGATCATATAATATATTACAAAATAAGGCAAAAAGAGTATAGTGGCCTCATTCTCAGCTATATTATAGATTATAATAAAATTGAAATAATATGCTTGTAGATAATACAAGTTCAACATTGTAATTGTACAATACTCAATGTTTAACACCAACATACCAGATATGAATACCAAACCATACATATACATATTCGTATCCTGAACAATTTTTTATCATGCTTTATAGAGTATAATATGAGCGTTGGTAGGCCTAACCACCATTGAATGGTTCGTACTAATTCTTGATCTATATGAATGTTTGTTGTTGTAACCATGATTATGAAATCCTCCAGTGTTCAGTGAAACTCACAGATGGTCATTCAGACCTGGGGGGAATAAACATCCAAGGCTGGTTATCCAATATTGTTCCTTGTGGTTTAAAATGGTGTGCCAACCCTGTTGGTTGTTCCTATCTCCCTGAATTTTGTCAATGATCATGAACATAAACTGGGCATTGGGATGTTGTATCATGTGTCTGTATAAAGCATTTGTTTCTTTTTTGTTCCTCATGTCACTATGATGTTCTGTCATCCTTATTCTAAGAGACCGAGAGGTTTGACCAACATAAAAAGCTTTACATTGGCAGGTAGCTAAGTAAATAACCCATGTACTGCTGCAATTACCAAACACCCTGGTTTTAAATACCCGATTGGTGTTGGCACTGGTGAATTCTTTTAGTGTACTAACTGGACATTTGTTTAATGGAAGTTAAAGCTTCATGTGAAGAATGTAAGAAATATGAATCACAACCAACATATGCCACTTTGGTTAGTAAATTATCCAAAGATCTGGCTAATTTTGACCAACTAACTAAAGATAGGAAAATACGTAAGTTCAATAGGGACTGTACTGATTACCAAAGAGACCGTCCTTTTGATACATTAAAAACTGTGAGATTCTATGATTTTGGTCAAAAAACACCAGGAAACAAACCCAAGAAAAGGCCTAGGTCTATTCTAAAATCCTCTGACAAGACTTTAGCTAGTACCTCAGGGGATGACTCATCTTGCACAGACAATGACTGTAATAACTATCGAGACTCACCCAGAAGCAAAAAAACTAATGTTCAGTACCCTTTAGACATACAAACAAGCGACGAGGGGGTCGCAAGCACAAATATAGGAATAAGATCCAGTTCCATGGAAGGGCTGTTACAAACAATGTTGAGTTGACGGAATTTGAGTTTCATAATGTTTTGAACCTTTCTAATGTTCAACTGACAGATGTACAAACTAAACTACTTAATAAAGGACTTGGTTTTATTCCTAGTTTTTTTTATTAATGAACATAGCATTGTTAAGGATGTTTTGTCTTTCTGTCATAACCTGAATTTGAAATTATTCTTTTCAGACAACACCTCCCAAAGATCACTTGATTTCAAATTTTTGAAATCAGACTTTCAACCGCCCATGAACAAACATGTCTCTATTTTCCAACAATCTGTTCTCAGGGATTTACATTTTCATCATAATGAATCATACATTCTGGGCCAGAATATGTCACCCATGGAAAAGGCAGCCTTGGAGGAATTAAAGCATAATCACGACATTCCAGAGTAAACAACGTAAAAGAAAAGTTTAAATATCACCAAAATCGAAAAAGCCGAACTCGGATCCACAGCTCGAACAGGAAACAAATGTTATTAGATTGTTCCAACTGCAGTCACACTCCTGTGTCAAGAAGAACTCCGTTGTCCATAAAAAACTCAGGTTTATTATAATAAAATCACAAAACACTCCATAGACATAAATCTCCGTGGTTAAGCGCTTTCATCTGACTCTCTCAGATTTCATCAGAACCACCATTAACACTTGGCACACCCCTTATATACTTAGTTTGGCGCCAAAACAACAATTCATTGACAATATATTTTAAAAAACATTTTTTAAAAAATTTTTAAAAACAGATAATAGATTTGTATCAAATCCTAACCAATGCATCAAAATACTGGGACATGTACCCTATAGTACTAATGTATACAAACATTTGTGTGTTATAATAATCCTTTCCATATTCATATGAATTATATACTACCCTAATTATTAAAGGGGAAATGTAAAAAATATATAATAATATACTTTACTTTACTTTATACTTTAATCCTAGTGTTTGTGTGAATAAATTTATAATAATAATCTTATAATAATAATATTATAATAATAATAATCTTAATCTTAATCATAATAATCTCATTCCCGGTCCAAAAGTAAAAAAGGTTTGACACTAATAAAATCATTTAGACCGGGGGGGATGTGGCATCACAAATAATTTGCCACTCACTCTCCTTATATGATAAAAAAGTTTTCCAGTTACCCCCATACATAGTCAATTCCACCTGATCAATTATTGAAAACTTGAATGTGTGGTCATCACCTTTGTCTAAAATATGCCTACTAAGTGCATTTTTAGTGTCCTTTTTCTTTATTTTATATAAATGTTCATATATCCTTGCCTTGAGTTTCCTCTCTGTTTTGCCTACGTAGTAAGCAGAACAGATGGTACACACGGCAAGGTACACCACCCTTTGACTATTACAATTGCCCTTAATACTCTTCAATCTGGTTTGTAAAATGTTATCTAATCTAATAATTTTACTCTCATTAATATTATTGCAATACTTGCAACTTCCACACTTTTTTGTCCCACTCCAAATCTTATTATTAGTTTTTTTACTTGAATATAACTCTAATAATTTTTTCAAGTTGGGTGCAGTTTTAAATACAAAGGTCAAATGACTCCCTATGTCTGACATAATGTTGTTTGTAGTGGTTAACAATTCCCAATATCTTTTGAGAATGTCCTTCACTAAATTTGAGTGTGGGTTAAATCTTAATACACAGATTGTCGAGTTAAATCCTGGACCGGTCTTTTTATTCTTAGACTCAAAGGGAACACCTAGTAAGGACTTATATTTAATGTTCCAATTCTTTTTTGACAAAAAGCATTACTTCTTCCACCATTCTTCTCGGGTAGTTTCTTTCCAAAAACATCTTGGCAATACCCTCAATTTCTTTCTCCATAATGTCTTTTGTAGATGACATCCTTGCTGCCCTGATGCACTGTCCCTTTAAAACGTTCTTAAAAATGTGTTTGGGGTGACAACTCCCGAATTCAATATAATCATTAGAAAAGGTGGATTTCCTGTGTATCTTTGAAATGAATCCTTGTGGGGATGTACTGATAAATGTGTCTAAGTAGGCTATACCAGTTGATTCTTTCTTAAATGTGAATCTTAAAAAGTCAGTGCTAGTGTTGATGAAATCAATAAATCTAGGGATATCTTCAGTCGGGCCCTTCCATATAATAAATATATTGTCCAAAAATCTTGAATATAGGGTAATGTTCTTAAAAAACTCACTAGTGAAGAGAAATTGATTTTCCCATTCAAGCATTACCAGGTTAGCGAAGATGGGAGCACAAGATGCCCCCATAGCCACTCCCCTGGTTTGCCTGAAAAATTCTCCTTCAAATTAAATATAGTTGTAGTCCAATATTAACCCCATCATATCCAAGATTAAGGAAATTTTGTCCCAACTTAAACCTGAGTACTTTTTCAGACTGTTCTCAAAATATTCTAAACCTGTTGTGTATGGAATACAAGAAAATAAATCTTGTACATCTATGGTTAAAAATGTAATTTCCTCTGACCATACTTCAACAGTTAATCTACTCAAAAACTCCCATGAATCCTTTATAAGGTGAGGCACTAAATTGTAAATATGCTTTGTCCACTGGTCAATCGCAACACCCAAATTATACGTTTTAGAATGAGAACCTGCAATAATAGGCCTAAATGGTGGTGTCTCTATTGACTTATGAATCTTCGGAATTCCGAAAATATGGGCCATTCTTGGATGTTCCGTTCTCAAAAATTATAAGTTTCATTGGTAACACGGTTGTCCAGTAAATATTCTTCAATCACTAGATCTATCCTGTGATAGCCTATATTAATCTGATTTGTTGAAACTTCTTCATAATTACCTGATGAAAAAAGAATATCATGTATTGCTTTAATATAGTTAGAAGTATCAAAAATAATAATGCCCCCACCCTTGTCAGGTTTCATTAGTCTAATATCTTTGTTATTCACAACTTTTTGTAAACAGTCTCTCTCCCCTGTAGTTAAATTATCTTTAAACACAGAGCTCAAAAGGTTTGTCTTATAAATGTCTCTGTGTAATCTGTAAATATCTTTAACTACCATTTTCTCAAACAAAGCAATTTGTGGATGGGGATTGGGTATATAAACACTCCTTTTACATAGTCGTGGAACGTGGTGTGCTCTGCCTAAGGTAACATCTTCCTTGTCTTGGAATTGTAAAGCCAAATTGAGTCTTCGGCAGAACATTTTTATTTCTTTCACCGTATCCACAAGATTAAATTTCACAGTGGGGATGTATTTCATTCCCTTACTAAAAAGATTATAAAAGTCTTGAGACACAAAGAATTCAGTGTAATTATATACCTTGAAACCTGCGAAGGATGAAATCAAAGGACCTTGTTTGTTTTGAGTAATGATGTCTGTATTGTAAAGTACTTCCTCTAGATTATAAGAAGTTCTTTCAAAATTGATAGAACTAATAAGGCCTTCCTTCTGTATGTTATCACTCAAATTATTTTCACTATTGGGTGTATTAAGTAAATTAGGGCCCTTACAACATTCTTTTTCTTTTGAAAGAATCAAATCAAAATCTTTTTCATTAAATTTTAAAATTTTCTCTGGTATTGCTTTGGTGCAGAATGAAACCTCCCTCCTTGAAAATTTGAATAATCACTAGTCCCGTCATTTCTCGTAGAAAAAGGTCGGTCAGAACCTTCTCTACCTATATTTGGACGTGGCCACACATACACTTTATGTTCTTTATATAACTCAATGTCCCTCTCCAGTTTCTTAACCTTTCTATTATAAACACTTTTAGCCTTATTTTCAGCATAAACAAATTGTTTGTAATACAATTCCTGCCATTCATCAAAATTAACATTTTGTACAATTTCTTCATTCAATACCTTTTTTCTGCTGTGGCCTCGAAGCAAGTGAAGCAGAATACGATCTAGGTGGTGCCTTATTCTTAGGTTTGGCCCCCAATCTGACCGCCTCTTCTTGTTGTAGTAGGCTAAGGTAGAATGTAAAATCCCCATTTGGGGTAAGATTAACGTCCGCTTCCCTTATGTCCAAGTCCAAATCAGTTTTTAAGGTTTTTGGCGTTCCGGTGGGTTTAATCAAACCCTGCCCATTCGGAATATCATCTTCGTTTTCAGAATAGACCAAATTGGAGTGACTTCTCGATAAAGATTCCCTCGATGCTTTGCGTGTTGGAGAGCCGTTTGCTCTTCCCTGCTGCACGCTCTCAGAGAGCTTCCCTACTAACTCTAGCAGTTTGTTAACGTCGCTCTGCAATGACGTGACATCCGCACGAAGTTTAATATAATCTTCCCTGCCCAATGAAGCCAATGGAGACCCGGTTTCAGCCATTCCAGAGTAAACAACGTAAAAGAAAAGTTTAAATATCACCAAAATCGAAAAAGCCAAACTCGGATCCACAGCTCGAACAGGAAACAAATGTTATTAGATTGTTCCAACTGCAGTCACACTCCTGTGTCAAGAAGAACTCCGTTGTCCATAAAAAACTCAGGTTTATTATAATAAAATCACAAAACACTCCATAGACATAAATCTTCGTGGTTAAGCGCTTTCATCTGACTCTCTCAGATTTCATCAGAACCACCATTAACACTTGGCACACCCCTTATATACTTAGTTTGGCGCCAAAACAACAATTCATTGACAATATATTTTAAAAAACATTTTTTAAAAAATTTTTAAAAACAGATAATAGATTTGTATCAAATCCTAACCAATGCATCAAAATACTGGGACATGTACCCTATAGTACTAATGTATACAAACAATTAGGGTAGTATATAATTCATATGAATATGGAAAGGATTATTATAACACACAAATGTATTGACTTTAAAGAGAATATTTTATTCTCAGGTCATGTAGATAAAACTGTTAACAAACATGGACAATATTCTGTAAGTAATAGTAAAAATGGTAAACACACCCATGGTGTCAGTGATTATTTAAATGATTTTTTTACTGAAAAAGTGGATTACTTTGATAACAATAATGGTGAATTCCACAGAGATTTTAATGAAGGGTATTTTGAACCCATCAAAGAAAAGATAAATATGATGGGTAAAAAATTAATTTTATTGAAAAGTGTCAAAATTGACAATGCATATCTGGATAAATGTTTGAAAATGGGTATTGTGCCAAAAGGTATTCGATTTTTTAAGCTGCCATTAGGTATAAAATACACGGAAGAAAGTATTGGTGAATTTAATGAGTTGTTTGACAGTTTTGGATTCAACTTTATCAAAAAATTAATGAAATTTAATGATGCTAAAATTTCTGGTTTAATGAATGAACTTGAAACTGTGAATGAAGAAATTGTACAAAATGTTAATTTTGATGAATGGCAGGAATTGTATTACAAACAATTTGTTTATGCTGAAAATAAGGCTAAAAGTGTTTATAATAGAAAGGTTAAGAAACTGGAGAGGGACATTGAGTTATATAAAGAACATAAAGTGTATGTGTGGCCACGTCCAAATATAGGTAGAGAAGGTTCTGACCGACCTTTTTCTACGAGAAATGACAGGACTAGTGATTATTCAAATTTTCAAGGAGGGAGGTTTCATTCTGCACCAAAGCAATACCAGAGAAAATTTTAAAATTTAACGAAAAAGATTTTGATTTGATTCTTTCAAAAGAAAAAGAATGTTGTAAGGGCCCTAATTTACTTAATACACCCAATAGTGAAAATAATTTGAGTGATAACATACAAAAGGAAGGCCTTATTAGTTCTATCAATTTTGAAAGAACTTCTTATAATCTAGAGGAAGTACTTTACAATACAGACATCATTACTCAAAACAAACAAGGTCCTTTGGTTTCATCCTTCGCAGGTTTCAAGGTATATAATTACACTGAATTATTTGTGTCTCAAGACTTTTATAATCTTTTTAGTAAGGGAATGAAATACATCCCCAGTGTGAAATTTAATCTTGTGGATACGGTGAAAGAAATAAAAATGTTCTGCCGAAGACTCAATTTGGCTTTACAATTCCAAGACAAGGAAGATATTACCTTAGGCAGAGCACACCACGTTCCACGACTATGTAAAAGGAGTGTTTATATACCCAATCCCCATCCACAAATTGCTTTGTTTGAGAAAATGGTAGTTAAAGATATTTACAGATTACACAGAGACATTTATAAGACAAACCTTTTGAGCTCTGTGTTTAAAGATAATTTAACTACAGGGGAGAGAGACTGTTTACAAAAGTTGTGAATAACAAAGATATTAGACTAATGAAACCTGACAAGGGTGGGGCATTATTTTTGATACTTCTAACTATATTAAAGCAATACATGATATTCTTTTTTCATCAGGTAATTATGAAGAAGTTTCAACAAATCAGATTAATATAGGCTATCACAGGATAGATCTAGTGATTGAAGAATATTTACTGGACAACCGTATTACCAATGAAACTTATAATTTTTTGAGAACGGAACATCCAAGAATGGCCCATATTTTCGGAATTCCGAAGATTCATAAGTCAATAGAGACACCACCATTTAGGCCTATTATTGCAGGTTCTCATTCTAAAACGTATAATTTGGGTGTTGCGATTGACCAGTAGACAAAGCATATTTACAATTTAGTGCCTCACCTTATAAAGGATTCATGGGAGTTTTTGAGTAGATTAACTGTTGAAGTATGGTCAGAGGAAATTACATTTTTAACCATAGATGTACAAGATTTATTTTCTTGTATTCCATACACTACAGGTTTAGAATATTTTGAGAACAGTCTGAAAAAGTACTCAGGTTTAAGTTGGGACAAAATTTCCTTAATCTTGGATATGATGGGGTTAATATTGGACTACAACTATATTGAATTTGAAGGAGAATTTTTCAGGCAAACCAGGGGAGTGGCTATGGGGGCATCTTGTGCTCCCATCTTCGCTAACCTGGTTATGCTTGAATGGGAAAATCAATTTCTCTTCACTAGTGAGTTTTTTAAGAACATTACCCTATATTCAAGATTTTTGGATGATATATTTATTATATGGAAGGGCCCGACTGAAGATATCCCTAGATTTATTGATTTCATCAACACTAGCACTGACTTTTTAAGATTCACATTTAAGAAAGAATCAACTGGTATAGCTTACTTAGACACATTTATCAGTACATCCCCACAAGGATTCATTTCAAAGATACACAGGAAATCCACCTTTTCTAATGATTATATTGAATTCGGGAGTTGTCACCCCAAACACATTTTTAAGAACGTTTTAAAGGGACAGTGCATCAGGGCAGCAAGGATGTCATCTACAAAAGACATTATGGAGAAAGAAATTGAGGGTATTGCCAAGATGTTTTTTGGAAAGAAACTACCCGAGAAGAATGGTGGAAGAAGTAACGCTTTTTGTCAAAAAGAATTGGAACATTAAATATAATTCCTTAGTAGGTGTTCCCTTTGAGTCTAAGAATAAAAAGACCGGTCCAGGATTTAACTCGACAATCTGTGTATTAAGATTTAACCCACACTCAAATTTAGTGAAGGACATTCTCAAAAGATATTGGGAATTGTTAACCACTACAAACAACATTATGTCAGACATAGGGAGTCATTTGACCTTTGTATTTAAAACTGCACCCAACTTGAAAAAATTATTAGAGTTATATTCAAGTAAAAAAACTAATAATAAGATTTGGAGTGGGACAAAAAAGTGTGGAAGTTGCAAGTATTGCAATAATATTAATGAGAGTAAAATTATTAGATTAGATAACATTTTACAAACCAGATTGAAGAGTATTAAGGGCAATTGTAATAGTCAAAGTGGTGTACCTTGTCATAGGTACCATCTGTTCTGCTTACTACGTAGGCAAAACAGAGAGGAAACTCAAGGCAAGGATATATGAACATTTATATAAAATAAAGAAAAAGGACACTAAAAATGCACTTAGTAGGCATGTTTTAGACAAAGGTGATGACCACACATTCAAGTTTTCAATAATTGATCAGGTGGAATTGACTATGTATGGGGGTAACTGGAAAACTTTTTTATCATATAAGGAGAGTGAGTGGCAAATTATTTGTGATGCCACATCCCCCCCCCCCCGGTCTAAATGATTTTATTAGTATCAAACCTTTTTTACTTTTGGACCGGGAATGAGATTATTATGATTAAGATTAAGATTATTATTATTATAATATTATTATTATAAGATTATTATTATAAATTTATTCACACAAACACTAGGATTAAAGTATAAAGTAAAGTAAAGTATATTATTATATATTTTTATTTCCCTTTAATAATTAGGGTAGTATATAATTCATATGAATATGGAAAGGATTATTATAACACACAAATGTTTGTATACATTAGTACTATAGGGTACATGTCCCAGTATTTTGATGCATTGGTTAGGATTTGATACAAATCTATTATCTGTTTTAAAAATTTTTTAAAAAATGTTTTTTAAAATATATTGTCAATGAATTGTTGTTTTGGCGCCAAACTAAGTATATAAGGGGTGTGCCAAGTGTTAATGGTGGTTCTGATGAAATCTGAGAGAGTCAGATGAAAGCGCTTAACCACGAAGATTTATGTCTATGGAGTGTTTTGTGATTTTATTATAATAAACCTGAGTTTTTTATGGACAACGGAGTTCTTCTTGACACAGGAGTGTGACTGCAGTTGGAACAATCTAATAACATTTGTTTCCTGTTCGAGCTGTGGATCCGAGTTCGGCTTTTTCGATTTTGATAATCACGACATTGCCATTCTACCTGCAGACAAGTGTGGTGCAGTGGTGGTTATGAACACTGGGGAATACCTTGATGAGGGGAAAAGACAGTTAGATGATACTAGATGTTATATGCAAATGTACATTGACTCGACTGGGGTTTTTAAAAAAGAAATAGACTCTTTTCTGAAATTAGCTGAGGATGAGGGTATCATAACAAAAAATACTGTTAAACATCTTACTGTAAAAGACCCACAGAAACAAATCTTGTATCTTCTCCCAAAAATACATAAGTCCATTTCAAACCCCCCAGGTAGACCCATTGTATCAGGGATAGGGTCCTTGACGGAACCACTATCAGCATTTCTAACACAGTATCTCAAACCCCTTTTAACATCAGTTAGGGCCCGACTACAGGACACCACGAACTTTTTACAAATTTTGGAGGATACACAGCTAGAACCAGACTGGTTAATGTGCACGTTGGATGTTAAATCTTTATAAACAAGTATTCCACACTGGGTGGGATTACAATCCCTGCAATACTGGCTTGAGAGAACAAACTTATATCCTCCAGGCTTCAACACCTTACTTGTCTGCATGGCGGAACATGTATTAAACAAAAATGTCTTTTATTTCCATGGAGAATGCTTTTGGCAGCTACAAGGGACAGAAATGGGAGCTTCCTTTGCACCCATTTATGCTGACTTATTCATGGCCTATTTTGAAGAATGTATGATATATGACAAATCACACAATATTTACATGGTGGAAATCGATATCTGGCGACGATATTTGGATGATTGCTGGATGGTGTGGAAGATGGATGAAGCATATCTAAAGGAATTTATGGAGTACCTGAATGGTAACATTTGGGGTATTGAGTTTACGGTTACATGTAACAGGAGTACCATAGATATTTTGGATGTTACTGTTTACCGTAATGCAGATGATACTCTATGTACCAAAACATTTAGAAAATACCCTCAATACAATACCTTGTTACACGCCTCCAGTATGCACCCGAACCACACCGTCAGCAACATCCCTAAGTCTCAATTTATGCGTATCAGATGCATTTGTTCATCTCATGATGAATTTGAACATGCCAGACTTGATTTATACCATAGATTTCAGGACAGAGGATATAGAGACATATATATATATATATATATATATATATATATATATATATATATATATATATATATATATATCAAGCTAGTTCATGGAGTAAAACCATAGACAGGAGAACATTGTTACAATACAAAAAATCAGAGCATGCTCATCAGGATTCTATCTTGAGATTTACCACCACATATGGCAGGAACCAACCTATTGTCAGGGATATACTTCATTGCAACTGGAAAATTCTTTTGGCTAATGACACTTTAAGGTCAATACTAGGCCCTCAATGTCAAATGCCATACAAAAGAGGCAAGAATTTGGGAGGGCTATTTTCACATTACAAAAACAGAGAAGGGGGAGGTGCGATATATCATCAGACCACTATCAGTGGTGATAAACTAATTGGTACTTTTCCATGTGGTCACTGCTGCTCCTGTTTACAAGTTAGTACACTAAAAGAATTCACCAGTGCCAACACCAATCGGGTATTTAAAACCAGGGTGTTTGGTAATTGCAGCAGTACATGGGTTATTTACTTAGCTACCTGCCAATGTAAAGCTTTTTATGTTGGTCAAACCTCTAGGTCTCTTAGAATAAGGATGACAGAACATCGTAGTGACATGAGGAACAAAAAATAAACAAATGCTTTATACAGACACATGATACAACATCCCAATGCCCAGTTTATGTTCATGATCATTGACACAATTCAGGGAGATAGGAACAACCAACAGGGTTGGCACACCATTTTAAACCACAAGGAACAATATTGGATAACCAACCTTGGATGTTTATTCCCCCCAGGTCTGAATGACCATCTGTGAGTTTCACTGAACACTGGAGGATTTCATAATCATGGTTACAACAACAAACATTCATATAGATCAAGAATTAGTACGAACCATTCAATGGTGGTTAGGCCTACCAACGCTCATATTATACTCTATAAAGCATGATAAAAAATTGTTCAGGATACGAATATGTATATGTATAGTTTGGTATTCTTATCTGGTATGTTGGCGTTAAACATTGAGCATTGTACAATTACAATGTTGAACTTGTATTATCTACAAGCATATTATTTCAATTTTATTATAATCTATAATATAGCTGAGAATGAGGCCACTATACTCTTTTTGCCTTATTTTGTAATATATTATATGATCAGTACTTGGTTCATTATTATTCAGTTCTTTTGAACTTGTTGTTATCACCCTTCAAAATATATATATACTAGTGGTATATATTTTCTGCTTTTTTACACTATGATATGCATTCACAAATAGTGACTATGGTATTGGTCTATTACCTTGTAATATGTATGTCATATAATGGCTTACTTCCAGAGCTTTGATTTTTATCTTTAAAAATATGACTTAATATCTACACCTCTGGCATTTTTATGTCACTGGTCATATGCTTTAATCAAGAATGGAACATGCACTTTGTTACTCCAGACACTGGGTGGTGCTGTAATATTGCTTCCAGGTAATCAGAGACTAGTATAAATGCAGGCTGCTTCATTTCATTCAAAAAAACTTTATTGCATTCATTGATAAAGGCTGAATAACCGAAACTGGTCTGGATTTGAAGGAATTATAAATAAATAATCATTATTTCTTCCTTACTGCATGTTCACTATCGTTTTTTGCTGGTCGTTGGTAGTTTACATTGTTGGCTTGACCCTGCATGCCATCCTTGTGGAGCATATGGTTGTTTGCTCCCCTTAGAATGACACCAGAGGCTTAGCCAATTGTTAAAGTCAATCATTTTGTCCTTGTACTGTGTTATCATTCTGGGCAATGGCAGCATGCTACTCAGGGTTAGGGTCATACCTGCCTGGGCTACAAGATCCGAGAGCTCCTCCATGTCTCTTTTCATGTAGTGCATTCACACCAACATGGACAATGACAGAGTTGTATTTGTACTTGTTGTGGAGTGACCTGAGTGCTTGCATTATGTGGCAGATCCTGGCACCTGACAGGCAGCTGACAGTAACTTTCTCCTTGTTTAGCCTGGTGAGTGGGACATCAGTGTGTCTGACTATAGAGTCACCTATGACTAGCATGTTGGGTACGTTGTTTTGCCTTATGGACTGAGGTTGAGTGGCCACTGATTTTGTGGGCTGTGTGTCATTTGGGTAGTGTTTGGGGGTGGTGTTTGTCTGCATTTCAGCTTGAGAGGTCTCTGCTGCTTGGGAAGATTTTTATTGAGAGCCTCCATGAATCTGAGTGTGAGCTTTGTGTTTCTATGTGTGGGTTTTGGTAGTGTGGGTTTTGAAGGAATGTGTGTGTTGTGGTGCAGGTGTTAACCTTCTCCTCTTGACTGTCTAGTCCAGTCTTGGCTGGAGAGAGCTTGACTTCCAGCTTGGCTATATAAGTGCATCTCTCACAGGTTGTGGTGTGGGGTTGTCAGTGTACATAAGACAATTGCTACATTGCCCCAAGATGCCGAGATTCATCTGGTGGCTAGGAGAAAACACCAGGAGCTGACCCATGGACATGCATGGATAGGTTAATAGGTTCATAGATTCATAGGTAGGTACTAGGCTATTGGCCCTAGGGCCTATACAAGCCTAGCCAAAAAGGTACCCTAGCTTTCGCCTTCCAAGAAATTTATTTGCCTGTGCCCCTGTCGAGCAGAGCCACAGAAGTGATCCCCGGGGTGAATTTCCTATCTCCCATCCAATCATCAAGATTTTTCTTGAAGAGTGCTAATGAGGGGCTTTGTTTGATATAGATAGGTAGTTTGTTCCAGAGTATGGAAAGTCTCTGGGACAGGAATCTATCCCTCCAGTATGTTCTGTTTATTGTTGTGACAAGGTTTTGGTCCCTAGAGCATGTAGCTCGGAGGGATTGGGATTTCTTTAAGTGGGGCATGTCCAACAGCTCTGAGTTTGACATAGCTTTGTATATTAGGCAGAGGTCACCTCGGAGTAGGTGATATGTGATGGAGAAAAGCTGGAGTTTTATTAATTTAAGTACTAAGAACTTTTTTCCCCTTGACCAGTGAGAAAAGTTGAGTGCTGTAGTAATTTGTAGTTTATTTAGTGCTTACAACAAGTTCTAAGCTAGTGCTGAGCACAAGGAAACAGTTTTGAGTGCTGTAACTAAAATACTGGCTAGTTCTAGCTAAAACTAGCTAGTTTTAGCAACCATCCCAAGAAGAGAATCAGGCCACAGCCTGTATGGTGATCCACAGTCTTGTCCCAGATGATGCAAGGGTCTGCAGGCTTGTAGCCTTTTTCTGGTAGATACATTGAATAGCAAACAGACCAATCAGGTATATTAAGCACAGACACTCACTCTCCAACCAAACAGTCAGGAATCAATGCACTCTGCTCCTACTCTCACCAGGATCAGAATATAAGCACAAATTCTAAGCTGTCTCCTATAAAGCAGTTATTAAGCTTTCTGGTGATCGGCAGACTCCAGGGAATAAGGTAACGGCACTCCTTTTCTCACCAGGAGAAAACAAAAGCACTAATCCCAAGATGATTACTGAGAGGCAGAATGTGGGCTCTACAATAATTGGTGGTCTTGCAATAGATGCTTAAAGGTAAGATGAAAAAAATGGTGTATACTAAACGCTGCAGTGTGTACTAGAGGAGTTACATGTGAAAGTAGGTAACTTAAGTACTGTCTAAAATTAAGTTTTAGTGGAGAGTCACTATTTTAATTTAAAACAGCAAGATAGATTGAAAGGGGTGGTCACTTTTGTATTCCGGCACTATGGAATACAGTAGGATGGACAATAATTTTAAATAGTTGAAGGGGAGTGATTTCACAAAATGATAATTTTGTTCTTACTCACACCAGTCAGTAAAAGCAAAGAGGAAATGAGATATATGGTCAAATTATCCTAAGGGGCAGGCTACTAGAAAGACAGTGTTTTTTAAGAACAACAGTAAATGAGTTAGAAGATAGGAAGAATTTCTATCTGGCTCACAAGAGACAGAGCTGTGGTATCTTTTCAAGTTTTAGTATGCAGTTAAAAACAGAATACAAGTAAAACACAGTGTAAAGAAAACAAATCACAGTATACAAAATAGAAAAAGCCAAAAAAGTAATATAAAACACAACAAATAAAAAACAAACTAAACTTTCCCCCCACAGCAAACTGTAGCAGAATCTGGGTGAGCCTTTCCATTAAAGCTTTGAAATGTTTTATTTTACCCCTTAAATAGAAGGTTTAGTTCCTAGCTCCACCCCTCAGTCCACAGATGATTAACCTTAGCTGACCTGTTGTAACTTATGTGTGACTCCTTAACTGACCTCTTCTAATTTATTTCTGACTCACAAGAGACAGAGCTGTGGTCTCTTTTCAAGTTTTGGTATGCAGTTAAAAGCAGAATACAAGTAAAACAGTGTAAAGAAAACAAATCACAGTATACAAAATAGAAAAAGGCAATAAAGTAATACAAAACACAACAAATAAAAAACAAACTAACCTTTCCCTCACAGCAAACTGTAGGAGAATCTGGGTGAGCCTTTCCAGTAAAGGTACATTGTTCCAGTACACTGATTTCAGTAAATTACCATTCAGATAACAGATAAGAATCAGGTGGCTTTAGACTTTATTTCTGTTTATTTTCCAAGGTAGAGCAGGGAACTCCATAGACCTTTTTCACACTCAACCCAGGAGTGGTGTCTAGTTAAGTGACTTAATCAGAGTCACACAGTTAGGTAATGGAGGCTGAGGGAATCAATCCCTGTAACATTAACAGCTCTTTAATTCTCTAAGCCAACTGCCAGTTAGCCTTAAGTGCTTCATCTATGTTCATGATCTTCAAATTTCTGCCCGTCTCTGTCAGTCAGTCCTATTGCATATCCAAATTGTTATAGAGTAGTATACCATCAGTGATTGGGAAAACTTTATCTTCTCAACTTGGTATTGTGGCAGACACTGAACTGGCAAACATTACTGTCAGACTGATACAAGAAACATACAAAACTGAGATACATACAAGTCTTTGAATATAAAAATAATGCAATACACATCAAAGGTATGTATGTTTAGAAGTAAATTGGTCAGAGTGTGAAGTTACACCAAAGAAAACAATGGTAGTTAAATTCACATTGAAGAGACACTGTAGGAGGAAATAAAGGACATTCTAGAAGCAGTACAAGTCAAGATGTAGAAGAATCATTGTGGTTAGACTACAGCTAGATTTTACACAAAATAATGGTTAGAATTATTATTATTTTGGGGAATTGTGTATCTTATATTGTCATTATTATATAATAATTAACACACAATTGTGTTATTACATTTTTCTTACTTATTCTTTGGCTGTTGATTGAATTTCTATCTACACATCATCTTACTCACTACTGAATTTATATATGTATGATCTTCATCGATCTAAAATTTATTCTATATAAAATATGAACTATATAATTTATTGTGCCACCATTGTTATATGATTCCAAAATCATTGTTCATTTTTGCCCGAGTGTGATGTTTTTCCCATTTTGAGTTGATTTTTTTTTCAAAGTGTTATTCCAATTTCTTTATCATGGACTTCTTGAAAGAGAAATGTAAATGCTATACATTTCATTTTTGTTTCCTTTAGCGAGTTTCTTGTTAAAATTCTTATTATTATAACTAGTATTGCCCAGAAAAGGGAGTAGTTATTAGCATTTACTCCTACCTCTATGATATAATATGTTTTCTAAGTTTGAAGCTGTCTGGCTAGAATGAAGAACAACAGGTATATCCACCAAACAGTTTATTGTATCTCTGACATCTTGGCCACAGCCTTCAAGGAGAACTCCTTGAAGGCTGTGGCCGAGACGTCAGAGATACAATAAACTGTTTGGTGGATATACCTGTTGTTCTTCTTTCCTACTTGGAATTTTGTGGTTGTTCCTCTGTCTGGCCAGAATGCTTGACCAATTTCAATGCATTTGCTTCCATTAATTACCAAGATTTGTACATTCAACAAAAAGATGTTTGAAATCTGCATGAAAGATTAGGACTGAATGTCCTGTCCTTGCCTAACAACTTCTTCACATTTTTATCCTCTCTCTTAGAACTGGCCTGGACCTTTACAATTTTAAACATTCTGAGATTATAATGTTTCATGATAAAAAAAAAAAAGTTTAGAATCTATTGATTTTAGCCAAGTTTATGACTTTTAGGAAACTTTCTGTAAAGGATAGTTGATAAACAGCTGTATGAATATATAGATCAGTATTGTATCATTTTCTCACAACAGCATGGATTTGTGACTAATTTTAGCTCAGCAGTTGGTCTTTGCTGTACTCCTGATCAGATAAACAGCAAAATGGAAAAAAAGACCTTACTGCAATAGCACCATTTCTCAGGCTTAACAGGGCTTTTTAAATTGTGGACCATAGCCTTTTATTCATTCAATAACACGGTAAACACCTTAGGTAAAACATCCCTTCAGAGGAGAAACACAGAAACATGTTTGATTAGAAGACTTACTCAGAGTATCACATAGCAGATAAATAAAGCCTGAGGGAAACACCCTGGATTGCAGGCAAACGTTTATTATCAGCTCATCTTTTTAATTCTGCATGCTAAACAGCTGTTGCATTGTAAGGAGATTTATCTGCCCATGGCTTTAGTCACCATATCTTATTCTATTGCTGTCTATCTATCTGCCTATCTATCTATCTATCTGTCTATCTATCTTGGTTTGGTTTAATATACTGCTAGATAAAACCTTCAAGGTGTGAATATCTTGGACCCCTCCTATTTTGTTTAACAGTCTGACTTTTGGCACTCATAATGCCATTCTCACATTTTATGCAAATGATATATTAGAATTTGATTTAAGTCTGTAAAAGCAAATAACAGAAAAAAAAATCTGTTGCCATATTCCTTGAAATTAGAAAATATCCTAAGGTGTTACACCAGTAATTAATGAAGCTGACCGCTTCATCTCCCTGCATGCAGTAAGTAGCTAGTGCTATTTTTACATTTTATTTATTTAATTTTTAAGTGGTATTCATCGTACTGAAAATACAACAACAGTTAATCGAGAAATAAAAACAAACATGCTGTTTATCAGCTTACCACTAGCACAGTACTTAGTCTGCTTTTTCCAGTTTAATATGAAGGGAAGGAGCTGAAATAAGTGAGTATCATTAAAGCCATTCTCAACAAAATAGTCATTACATGCCATGTATCCAGAACTATGATTGCTTTGTGTTGTGATCTCAGTGCACAAAAAAGACAACAATGGCAGAGTGTGTGTGTGTGTGTGTGTGTGTGTGTGTGTGTGTGTGTGTGTGTGTGTATGTATGGGTTTACAACGGGTGCACTGTATGAGTGTGAAATGAAGGAGAAATATATACTATTACTCGTGTTTTTTTCTTTTGTCTGATCACAGTCAGACATTAGACCACACTGCAGTAAACAGAAAGACTCTGATTGCTGGACATATCTGTGTGAGAGAGAGTGTGTGTGTGTGTGTGTGTGTGTGTGTGTGTGTGTGTGTGTGTGTGTGTGTGTATGTGCGTCATTGTGGGTGTGGGTGTGTGTTTGCGCACATGCACACTATAGAGGCTGTAATGGACCGCACTTTGTGCATGTCACAGCAATGAACTAAGATGTATTATACACACACACACACACACACACACACACACACACACACACACACACACACACACACACACACACACACACACACACACACACACACACACACACACACACATATATACATATATATATATATATATATATATATATGTATATATATATATATATATATATATATATATATATGTGTGTGTGTGTGTGTGTGTGTGTATGTATATATATGGATGGATGTCAAAATAATGAATTGCCATGATATCGTGTTGTGAAATGGCGAGATGGAAATTATAGAACTTTATATTCATGAATATCCAGATTGTCGTAAATGTTTCCCTGGTAAGTAAACAATCAGCCAAAAAAACTTGAAAAAACAACAAATAAAACCTACCCAAGTGATGCCTTTGCCCCCCTTTACCCCTTCACGCACCCCACAATCCCCCCAACTAAATATACCAAATTTGAGATCGCACTACAGTGGAGAAAAAGGCAAAGTTCACCACACTGGCCAACAGACACCTCTCATGGTGAAAACTTATGAGGATCTGGATATTTGTGAATGTAAACTTTCATTGTTTCTGTCTCGACATTCTGGTAATTCATTATTTTGACATAGATCCATATATATCTATATATATATATATATATATATATATATATATATATATATATATATATATGGCCTAATGGAGAAGTCATTGCCCTCCTAAGTCAGGGGTTGTGAGTTCAAATCCCATCTGTGGTGATATGATCTTATGGATGGTGCAGTGGTGCAGTGGTAGTGTGGTTGCCTCACAGAAAGAGGTTCTCTCATTCGATTCTCAGCTGGAGTGCCTTCTGTGTAGAGTCTGCATGTCGTTCATGTGGGTTTTCTCTGGGTACTCAGGTTTCCTCCCAAATTACAATAATGCGTCTGGAGTGTTTCTCCCTGGGCCTCTGCTGAAAATTGGCTTTGTTCCAAGAGTTGGACTTTCCTGGTGGATAAATATGTATATATATATATATATATATATATATATATATATATATATATATATATATATAGATATATATTATGATGGATCTACTTCATATGGTCGATGTTTCAGAATGTCGACATTCATATGGGTGAGACTATATGATCGAGATTCAAAATGTCCCATAGAATAAAAAATAAAAAAACACAAAAAAAATTACCTTCACGCTGCTACCAGGTGGGTTCCGCACCCCCTCACACCCCCCGGAACTTAAATATACTAACTCCAAGATCACACTACAGTGCAGAAAATGGAAATGCCGGTTCTGCATCGTCAACATTTCAAATGTCAATCATATGGTCTCGCCCATATGAATGTCAACATTCTGAAATGTCAACCATGTGAAGGGAACCCATTATGACACCTACAATTTATGCATTTATTGGGAAGGAGTTCATATATTACTTCATGAGGGTGGCCACGGTGATGAGGGCGACAACGGTGGTGCAGTGGTTAGCGTTGCCGCCTTACAGCAAGAGGTTCTCCGGTTTGATCCTCGGCTGAGGTGCCTTCTATGCGGAGTCTGCATGTCCTCCCTGTGGTCATGTGGGTTTCCTCTGGGTGCTCCGGTTTCCTCCCACATCCCAAAGACATGCTGTAGGTGGATTGGACACTCTAAATTGATCTTAGGTGTGAGTGTGTGCATATGTGTGTGCCTTCTGTGGAAGGTTGGGCACCGGGCTAGCAACTCGATACCGAAAAACTCCACTGCCAGTCATGAGCGGACAGGTGACCTGCTGTGGCTACCCCTAACCAGGAAAAAGCTGAAAGAACAAGGCATCAAAAGAAAGAGAACATGATGCTTGAAAACACTTTGCTGATAGTTGATGTCTTAACTATTACTGCTTGTACACATTTGTGCTTTAACAAAAATATACATAAATACTATTTGTATGCTAATATCATAGGCAATATTCACTTGGAAGTAATGTAGAACAGCACTTTAAAGGCCCAGTTAGCACAGAAGTTTATAAATGTCTCAAAACAGTAATTATGTGATCAATGAGTGAGAAGTCAGAAGTATGAATATGTCATAGTAATACTTGCTGTACTATTTTTACTTACAAGTAGCTTATGTCATGGTTTATGGTATCAAATGAAAGCTTATATAATGTGGTAAACTTCTCACTGCCACCTGATATCTATCTCCTCTATGTAGATAAGTATATTTGTTAAAATAAATATGATATTTATGCATATTTGCACATTATGTAAATATCTCAGGCATTGTCTTCAAAGTAGCATGGTGGAACAGCATTTCTCAGTACAGCACACTTGCCAGGAATGTCTGTGTCCCAAATATAAGGGTCTATAAGCAAGTCAATCTGATTTATTGTTATGCCAAATTATATATATATATATATATATATATGTATATATATAACCTGTGCATATGGGTTGACAGACCCCTTTCATTTGGCGATTACATTGTAATGGTGGTTAAGAAATCCTTTTACCTTGCACACCTCATAACTGTATGTATTTTATCCATATAAAAAGATATCACCATCTTTTACACTGCATTATAATTAGACCTGTTACTGAGTTCAATGCCCCTTTGGAATGTACTTTACTTAGCATATCAAGCAATTTTATAGACTCAACAGGTTTGTATTTAAAAAGATCAGACACCTAACAAATGTGAACTACAAAGAAAGACTAGAGGCTTTATCTCCATATTCAGTTTTATATAGACTCCTTAGGGCAGACCTGTGCTTTGTTTATAGTGCTATAAAGGATCCAGCAGTCCAGGAATAATAAAAAACTAATAGGAGGGATAGATTTATCATGCAGTGGCCACCACTTGTCTGGGACAAACCCCCTGTCCATGTTAGTTTTGCACTGTCAGTCTCTAAAAAGGAGCTGGACAACTGAATGGGTGTTCATAAATTCACACCTGGTGTGACTGGTGTGGTCAGCCTTGAAATAAGAAGCAAGAGCTAAGGATGGGTCTTGACAAGGGAGAAATTAGCCTCCAGACTCAATTGCCTTATAACTCCTATGATCTTTAAATATTTATTCAAGTCATAATTGCCCCGGTCCCCTTCAATAATACACATCACACCAAATGACATTTGACGACCTTTATTAAATTTCCATAACATAGCTTTGATCACCAACTTTATTAATTGCAACTATTCATGATATAATTGATTCTAAACACTGCATAACATCCTTGTAATGTTAATCAGGGAAGCGTACCTACTCACCTTACCTCAGTAAGCAGCGTCCATACCTCTACTCACTTACTTTACTTATGAAGCAGCATCCCAACTCACTTCATACATCATTCATTGCATTGTTAATCAGGGCAGTGTATTTACTCACCCTGCTCAACAAGCAGGGTCCATACCTCTGCTCGCTTACTTTACTTATGAAGCAGCATCCCAACTCACTTCATACACCATCCATTGAATTACCTTCCACCAAATAAGCACCATCCTTACCTCAGCTTGGTTATCTATTCAGGACGCTTCCTCCAACTTACTAATTTCCTTTCCCCAGATCCTTGAAATGAACATCCAGACATCAGTGGGGGAACAGAAGAGGGCAAACCTATCCCTCTTCCCCGTCAACCAGCCTGACCAGGCTGTTCCCTCTCCCTTCTACCCAAAATTGTTAATCCACTACCCATAAAGGGAAGGGTCAAGTCAAACATCATTTGGTGTTCCCATCATCTGTAAAGCACCTTAGAATCCCGTCATAAACCCCTTTGCCATGTCATCACTGAAACACACCCTACTGAAACTAAATAAAGGAGGATTACTGTGACCCCGTTGTAACACCAGAACATCCACACCAAGATAACACATACCCTTTTAGCACGCTGCTTTCAAAACTGAAATCATGACTCAATCTGGATGTATTGACAGCCTTATAACCACAACAAATCACAAACTATAACCCCTTGAACTCAAGACGGCACCCAAACAACTATTAGCAAGTCTCACACCCAAGACCCTGTTAATCGTAACATATCACCTTAGCCCACCCACTACCAAGTTCTATATGTTCAACAACTCCATTACCATAGGGAATAGTCTAACTCCAAAACTTTAATGCCCTAACCTTACATGGCAGACATCCAGCACCTCTTGACCTAGTTCCTGAAAACTCACCTATGCTCCGCAATGAAATACTCTGTGTACCAAGCCATAAACACCCCCAATTCACTCATTACTAAACCATTCTTAACCCCTGTTTGTCCCTAGCCTTTCCACTTCAAAGCTCTTTCTTTATGTTACTTATACAACTAGTATCCTATGGCTGCCTTATCCTGCAACCAGGCTTCCTTAACCTTCTAACTCCCCTGTAACAATGCACCCAGTTTTTAAAACTACCCCAAACACAGCCACCTACCTATCATGCTTCCTAAAACCCTATCTAGAAAATTCACCCAACCCCCAAGTGACATGATCCTTATGCTATTCTGTAAAACCTTAACCTGGTATGTAACATTAACACTACCTACTCAAGAGACAAATTTGTCACTTCAAGATGCCACCCATTAGGAACAAACTCCGTCATCATGTCAAACACCTCCTTGGCCCTTCCCCCACATATGGTTCGAACTGGATGAGTTCATACAACCGCCCAAGGTTCCAAGAATGCAAGGATTGCTTCACTGGCTTGCAGGAACCATAGGGCTGTAGCCTAATAAGTTCCTGTGCTCATATGAACATCGTCACTCTACGCATCTCGTGGGATCCCCACACTCCCCAGAAACCATCCGCAACAGTTTTCCCCTTTGGCCCCCTTATCTAACTCTTCCTTACTTGCTCCCTATACCAATGCAATAATCGACTCCCACTAATTAAACACAGAGCTCAAACATGCCTTACTAAGATTACTCAGACCCTCCTTGTTCCCCATTCAAGTGGCAAGAATGTCCATCCTATCAGAAACAACACCTTCCAAATCCCCTTTTCAAGCCACCGCATGATGCCTTCTGCACTCCAACAATCTGCAAAGAAAGAAACAATGATAAAATCTATGTGCACACATACCATGATTACTTAACATGGAGGCACTGACCAGGACTCCTGCCACCCCATCAAACCCTTACCTATGGCCAATGGCCATGCGCTCTTTTACTATTGAATGCAAATGCCCAAAAGCAGGGACAACTTTCAATGTTAATCTAACATACTAACGGCTAATAGAACAAACTGTACAGCCCACCAACCCTGCTACCATAAACTCAAAATGCCTGTCCTCCTCTGACTAGCAGTGTAAAATCCTCTACCAAAACTCAACAACATGAAATACACTTACTTCCATCAGTAACTGTTGCCCACTTGTGTTCCCCTTGTGTAACCTCCTCACTTGCCACTGCTTCCATCATCTCTGAATTCACTGTATCTTCCATCTTCTTCAAATTCACTCTGTATCACCTCAACTGGTACTCAGCACACCATCTACAAAGAAAAGAAGAAAAGTAAACCTTCTGATATGTAAAGAGAAGGCTCCACTTTATACCCACCTATTCCAAATTACAGCTGCAGTGTTCCAAAACCCCATCTGCAAGAAATAAAAGACATGTAAATCATCCAACATACATAAGTCAAGACATATGCAAGGACAACCTATCCTGCCAACCCAGGATGGAATGTAGCACCACCACTCATATGTATGACAAAGCAGCTATAACAACCTATGCTTCCAATGACCCTATCAATTACCCAAGATAAATTTAACAACCAGTGGAGTATGTTAAAACTAAACCACACACCTGAAGGAACCTATCAATATCCACAACCCGGGTAACCTTGCGATTGCAGACCACATCCATTAGCACCCTGCTAACTAATGCAAAAAATTAATGAATGAATAAAATAAATAAGTAAATCAATAAGTAAATACTAGATTATATATTGTGTCATTCCATAAGCTTCATGTACATGTACTCCCCCAAAGCGTAACACGTCTAGGCACATTCCCCACTGGGCACAGTGAAAGCAACACAAACAGAACTCACTGAGCTACCTTGGACTAAGCAACTAAATAAATTGTCAGTTATAACCCACCATGTGAAAGCTGAGCCCCATGAAACACACTCATGGGTGATAGCAATTCAGTCTGTCCCTTATATAAATTCATTACAATTATCGTCCTCACAGTGCCCACCCCTACTTACCCATCAGAGCCTTCCGGTTTCCTTCCTCCTTCCGACTCTATCTTACCCAAAACTAGAAGCAACACGTTCCAAATTCCTTCAGTCTTTCATAAATAAGATCTTTCAGGAATCAGCTATTAATGCCAAAGGGAAAAAAAATATATATATATATATAGACCCTTAATCTCCGCTCTGCTTCTTTACACTCTAAAATGAACTAACATAACTATGAGTAATGGAGAATTTCCCTGTCAACAGTCAACTTATTCCAACATACCACGCATGTGCCGTGGGACCTATTAACAACCTAACTCTCAGCTCAGGAAAACACTGGTGGCTTAGTTGAAATCACCGAGGCAGTTCTAAGAGACACCCCCCTCTGTGTTAGACTTCTGCATCCAATTCTGAAATGCACCACCACAAAGAAGCCAGACCTATGGCCCAATGAATACAAAACATAGAGTGCAGCCCAGGTCACTGAGACTGCAACACATCAACATCTGACGAGAACAAACACCAGCAAAGCCCAACCTGAAACCCCAGGCCGCATGGAAACCCCAGAGAGCCTCCGCTCCCCAATACAAACTGCCAGCCCCATGCCAGCACCCTCCGCATGTTCCCGTCAACAGACGCACTTAAACAGCAAAGTAACACCTGCTAACAAGTAGACAATTACCCTTGAAAGAAAGAAATAGCCTCGATGGCCATAAATACTTTACAAATATTGTTAGTAATGGTGCTCCGTTAGCACCCTAGGCCCTGCCTCCATTTCCAAGTACAGCTGTTACCAATAATGGTACACCCCCTCCATCCCAACTGCATGTGCCAATCCAATGCTGGGTTTACCAGGCTACACCATATTCCATCTCCACAGCAACAAACACTCTTTGCTTCACTCCCCCCGGAATGCACCACGAAAGAAAACAGGCTGCCCAGCCCTCCACAATGAGTGCCAAGCTGCCACAACCACAAGGCGCCAAATTCAGCAACAACTGCAACCACCATCTATGCCAACCCCACTAGCTGGTGTTCAGCAAATATTTTCAGATGAAAAGATCAAAAAGATACTCAATAGGAGTCAGCCTATCTGTAGAGAAAGTCTATGCTATCCCTGTTTCTATAAACCAGCTGTAGACTATCAGCTTTCTACATACACATGTACTCTTCTCCTCCACCTCCCAAAAGACCTCCACTAGATTAATCCTTCAAAAAGGCATAGAAAGTAATGGGGAAACAACACAGCCTCAAAGGCTGTGTCTATAAAGAACTTAGGAAAAGCAAACTCTTTCTGATATTTATTTTACTTTTCTGGCTGGGACAGGCTTATGCACCAAAGTGCTCACTCCTTCCACTCACTCCAACCATCATCCATATTTAAGCTAGTCTTCCTTATAAATGCAGAACTCTTCACCGAAGCCCTATAACCAATCAGGCTATCACAAGTCTGCCAGCCAATTTCTCTGCCATGAGAAATTTGATGTTGATCCTTTTGCATTTGATAAGATTTATATGGGCTTTGCATAGTGTATGTGTCATGCCAGTCTCCACAGCCTCTGTACTGCCCCAATAATCATGAAGTAAATTTTATAGTGATAGAGGCTGTGGAAAATCTGGCACGCATGCACCCTGTGTACCTAACAGATCTCCAAGCCCGCAAAAACCCTTTGGCTTAAGGTGAAAATGCATGGCTGTTCTCCAAATGCTAACAAGAAAGCAGGACCATCTCAGGGCAGATAACTAAGAAACAACCGTAATTGTCCCAATCCCTTTTTTTTTTTTTTGCCAATGCTACTCACGCATGCGTGGCAGAAATCACCTCCCCCACTGCACTCGCAACCCATGAAAGGAACCATAATAGCTCCCTCCAGCCAAACTCTCCACACCAAGGAAATCTAAGTGCACCAGTCGCGCTAGCTGGAGGCGCTACCAGAGAACACTAAAACACATTATATTATTGACCTTCATCTCATTAGACACAGAATATTTCCTCTGAGCTAACAACTTTCTCAAGGCTCTTGCCGCACATTTTAGAACTGGAAGAATGCATTCATTCCATTCTGATTTCGACACTAAATAATATTGCAAACTGCAACTTAGTCCCCTAATTAAGTAGCTAATGTACCATAATCCTATAAATGATCTACTGCCAGGCACCCACCTGCTAGTAGCATACAACCATCTGTTTGCTCATGAACCCACCAATGGATACAAACATAAAGGACACCATGAGACTTAGAGGCCTGTCATGCAACTGCCACCCAGAGAACCGAGCATATCACATAAGGAGAACTGCACACATCTGACCGCCCAACTCCACCTGCATGCCACCCCATGAATACCATATATTATCAAATTAAACCGGTCTGAACAAATGAAACCACCCACCAATGATTCTCCCCATTCAGGTATCACATTCTCACAACTACTCTAGCTTTGTTAAAATCAAATAACTTAGCACCAACTACCTCTACTGAACAAGGCTACTTAACCAAACTTTACCTTGCCCTCATGCCACCCACTCACCATCCACGGCCTACCTGCTCCATAGAACCACCAGGTCGTTATGGGCAAATACCTGCTATAGCAAGTTCACTCCAAAATGTGATTGCTTAACCAAACTACACTAGACTAAACCTCTTAAGCCCCTCCCATCATTATCTCATTTCCTCCCAGCTATCCCTCCCTCCACTTAACCCTTTCACATACCCAACCCACTTAACTCTCCCTAATATTAACCTGATCCCCCTATGAAGATGTCCCGGGACAACTTAGTTTGTTGTCAAATTTCATTTATGTGAACATCTCAAAAATGAAGTGATATCTGCAAAATTGTATTGAAGCAGATTGAAGATCACATCAGTACAAAGAAAAGTCACAATGATAGTAGGGGTCTCACATTTATATTATATTAATAGTTTTGTATAATTATAATTGTAATAAAATAGATGCATTATTTAATTGCATGTTCAATATAAAATCAGCATTATGTCTAACTGGCCATTAATATCACCATCATCACCACTAAAATGTTTCACTGTATAACATGAATAAATTGAGATTTTAATAGTTTTAATAACAAATACAAAAAAGTACAGTTGTACAACAAAAACTGACTTTCATAGTAATGGAGTAATATTACTAAATGATGTGGATCTGGGTGCTTATTACTTCAAAGGTATTAATTTTAAAATTTTATTTAAAGTAATGCTTTTATCGTGAACTTTTGCCCTATCACTCTTTAACCTTTATTACCATTGGAATTCTGTTCTTTCCAGTAAACTGTTAAAGTCCACAGCTCTGCTTTCCATAGGCTGGCCAACACATCATATATGATTTTTTTTTTTAATTATGCAATCTATGGTATGTAAATCAAAACTATTATTTTTATTTATATTCCTAATTGATTGTAAATGTGAGCTCATACATTCTTGTTGTATGTTTTCCAGTGGTGTTACCCACAAGTAAGATTCAGCAAGATATGCAGATCAGCAAGTGGAGACACTGGGCATGCCTTACTTTGCATACAGATATGCACTGAATCTAAAGCCATGTTTTGGGACCACAAATCACAAAATTTCAATATAAAAATTGACTGTGCTTTAATATATTTAATTTATTTATTTGATATTTGTTAACCAGGTTAGTCCAGCTGAGCCAGGGGCCCATTTTCAGTGGACACCCGAGCAGAAAAGCTCCAGCTAATAATACAAAAATGTTACAGTATAAGAACATGAACAAAAGGTCAAATACTCCAGATAATAATGCAAAAAATTTAAAATATAGGAGCATGAACAAAAGATAAAATGTCACACAAAGATGTGAGCTACGCATTCTGGAATCTTAGGAATAGTGTATACAAAGGATGGGATAATGGAATGACATTGAATATTAAAGGTATATTAATGGTATTTGACAAGAGAAAGGTGGTTTGATAAAATAGTTGAGATTATGAATGCTACCTGTATGAGGAAAGACAGAGAGAAAAGTAGGAAGAAAAAGGTGAAAGATGGAAAAAGGTGTAACAGATGTGTAACTGTTATTAGTTAACATACGGGAGTCTAACATGGGCAGGACCAGATAGTTTGTAGATATTCTTTAAGTTCATGTCTAAACAGGTGCCTTTGGGAGATGCTTCTTAAATTGAGGTGATGTGTGTTCCAGGTATGAGCTACTGAGTATATGTAAAAGGACTTATCAATATTTTTGTTGGGTTTGTAGATATCAAGTAGGAGTTTGCCAGAAGTACATAGTAGGCAGCAGGGGAAGTAATAGGATATAAGATTAGAGATAGATGGACACAAAGAAGGATTGTTCAGGATAGAGTGGATAATATATAGTTGTTGAAGGAGTTCTAGGTTGGGGAATTCAGGCCAGTGTAGTGCCTTAAGGGCAAGGCAGTGAAGGGACTTGAAGGGTAGATTAGTGACAAATCTGGCGATTTTATTCTATGTTTGTTTAAGTTTAGACAGTAGTGTAGATTAAATGTTAGTAAAGATAGGGGCTTCATACAGTAAGCAGGATAACAGCATAGATTGAGCTAGGGAGAGTTTAGAGGAAGGAGTCAGAAATTTCAGATTGCGAAAAAGAAGACCTAGTTTCTGAATTTTTTTTTTTTTTTTTTTTTTTTTGCATATACTGTTGAATGTGTTTATCATATTTTAGTTCTTCATCTATAATGATGCCAAGTAGTTTGGTGTGGGGTTCAGGCATAATGATGGTATTGTTTAATGAGGTGATGGAAAAGGAGGATTTGAGGTGTGCCACTGATTAGAGAGTGAAGAGAAGAAGTTTAGTTTTTTTTGTGTTAAGTACAAGTTGATTATCTGAGAGCCATGTTTCATCAGAAGAAATGGTGTTTTGTGTAAGATCTAAGAGATTGGGGATATTAGGGCCAGTGGAGATTAGTATAGAATCATCTGCATATTGTAGGAGTGTAGAGTGGTGATAGAGTGAAGATTGTTAGTAAAAATATTGCGGCCTAAGATAGATCCTTATGGAACACCGTTGTTGACTGTAAGGAAGGGAGCGACAACAGTTTGCCAGAGAACGGACGTTGCCTACTAGAGAGGTAACTTGAAAACAGGTTAATAGAGGAACTAGATAGATAGAGGTTAGAGAGTTTAGTTAGCAGCTTAGAGTAAGAAACAGTGTCAAAGGCCTTACAGAGATTAAGGAATAAACAGGAGACTAACAAGATGTTGTCCAGGGTTTCTGCTACAGTTTGGATGAAGGAACGAAGTGTGGTAGAGGTGCTGTGTTGAGGTCTAAAGCCATGTTGGGTGGGGGTTAGGAGGTTATTATCCAGCAGGTGTTTGAGCAATTGGGTGTGAATACATTTTCCAGAATTTTAGAGATGAGGGACATGATAGCAATGGGTCTTTAGTTAGAAGGGTCAGTAGAGTTTCTGCCTTTGTGAAGAGGGATTGTATAGAAAGATTTCCAAATATCTGGGACACAGGCTTCTGTTATGGACCAATTAGTAAGTATGGAGACATGGTAGGCAATGGATTCAGCAGCTATTTTAAGAAAGTAGGAAGGTAGTTTATCAGCAGAGAAGGAACAGAGTTTAAGTCTGACAAGAAGAGATTTGATGACAGAGAGAGGAACAGGTTTAAAGGAGTGGGTATTGAAAGGTGTTGCTTTGAAAGATGAAGGAGAGGAGGGGAAGTATTACCATTTTGGGTAAGTTTTTGGATTGTTTCTCTGAAGTAGTTATTAAAGAAGGTGGCAGTTTCAGCAGCTTTATGACATGGGAAGGGGTAGGAAGTGGAAGGATTACCAGGATAGAGAAGGTGGTCAATGGAAGACCAGAGTTTTTATGTTTTTTATGTGGGCTATTTTGGTTTGAAGTGAAGACATTTTTCTTATTGTTGACAAATTTTTTGGACAGATTACTAAGCTCTTTGTATCTTAGAAGTAGAATAGTGGACTTATTTTTAACCCAAGATTTCCAGACACTATCAAGCTGATGCATTATGGAGCAGGCATGTTTTGTGAGCCAGGGAGCAGAGTTTGATTTAATTCTGATTTTTATAATGGGTGCCAAGGAGTTGAGTATGTCTAGGAATATCTTATTGAAAGTTGCTATAGCTTTGTTTAGAGGGAGATGTTGAAGAAATTACCATTTTATTTTAGACAGTAAGGAGTTAAAAATATTAGCATTGAAATGGGTGAGCTTGAGACAATTTCTATAGAGGTGGTCTTTGGGAGTATGTTTGGAGAAACTTTGGATAAAGGTAGTGGAGTCATCATGAAGAGAGTTAGGGACTGTACCAGGCTTATGATAGAGTTTGGGATTAGAGCTAAGAATCAAATCAAGGATAGGTACAGGGGTGGCATTTTTGTTAGGGTGAGTAGGAGAGGATATCAGTTGATGGAAGCCATGAAGGTTGAGGCTAGTACTAGGAGATGTAGTTGAGAGTTTAGTCCAATCAATGTTAACATCACCAAGAATGATGGTTTCATATGGAATATTTTGAGCAAGTCAGGAGAGAATGTTCTTGAGGATAGGAATATTATTTCCAGGAGGTATGTAGATAGAGATGATAGCAATTTTTTTATGTGGGTTTAAATGACAATTTGTGATGAGGAGTTCAGCTGGCTCAAAGCAAGGTATAGAAAGGGAGAGTGGAGAGAGATTAAAGAGTTCAGAGTAGAGGATGGCAACAGCTGCCCCCCCTTCTATTGGTTCTATATAAGGGGGAAGATGTTGTAGCCAGGAGGTAATATTTCAGTGTCTGCAATGTGGGGTTTCGACCAGGTTTCAGATAGAGCTAAGATATGGGGGGAAGTGTTAGCTATATAAAAGGGTGACAGAAGAAACACTCCTGACTATACAGTAGGTACAAATATAAAGTGAAATACTGTTTAGTATGCAATAAATTTAAATATTAAATGGTAGGTTCTTCCAGTCTGAGTAAGACTTTGATATTCTTAATTTATTTAAAAAATATATATCCTATACTACTTATGTGAGACAGCTATCTATCCCTTAGGTAACATATCTGACACAGAGACTGCTGTTCTTCTGGGTAATGTAAAATAAATCTGTTGAAATTCTATCACTTTTATATGAACCGTGATCAGACTTTTGAATTTTGCTTATACTGATAGGAGTTATGGAAAGGAACAAAAACTACTAGGCATAATTCAGTCAATGACAGTTTTGTAAGTATGATGCTTTTAAGTAGTTCTGGCACAAATTATCAATATATTCTTTAACTGGCCTTAAACATGCACAACAGAAAGTTGTGTGTGTGTGTGTGTGTGTGTGTGTGTGTGTGTGTGTGTGTGTGTGTGTGTGTGTGTGTGTGCGTGCGTGCGTGTGTGTGTGTGTGTGTGTGTGTGTGTGTGTATATACATGTGTATCTTGTGATTGTATTTTGAATATTTTGCAGGACTGTATGATCACTATCGTATTTCAGGGTGCATGACACTTCCTTCTCATTTAAACTAGTCTAAAAGAATCTGACCAATTATAAATTCTTTGGTTGCTGTATTAATTAATTCATTAATTAATCAGTGAATCAATAAATCAATTAATTTACACATTGTTAACCAGGTTATTTCCACCATGTCAATGACCATTTTTAGGGGAGACCCAGGACTGATTCTTCATTATAAACAACAATAAAAAAAGGTGCAAACCGGATAAAAAACAAACAATGCCAACAAAATCTGGTACCAATGGTCAAAAAAGGCAAGACTGGTGCTAAATTATCATACCACAATTTATTGAACGCTTTCGTCAAAAGACTTCATCAGAAACACAATAAAATTTAAAAACATCATTTAAATACTTGAACCAATTAAACAATTAATCCATCAATATAAAATTTAAAAAGATAAACTACTAAAATACATAGAAATACAAACAAAAACTTTAACTTAATTTAAATATGCAATTAGATCAGCATCTTTATTAAGATTCAACTTTCTATATTTTAAAAAAACATTTAATATTGATAGCCTCATTTAACCCAGGCTTCTTGTCAGCCCCAAGTTTAATTTGCCATATTGTTTCTCTTTGTTCAAGAAAGTTCTTGAAATTTCCACCTCTCAGATCCATTTCAACAACTTCCAAAATAGTAAAAAGAAACTTCTTATATTTCATACATTCCAAAGAATGTTTACACAGGGCATTTTTAGAATCTTTAATCTTAATGCTATAAATATGCTCCCTAATACATTCTCGTAAGGTACGTGTAGTCATACCAATGTAAAACGCAGGGCAGCCACTGCAGAAGCTAATGTAAACTAAACCCCTAATTAGACAACTAGCAAAACCAGGAACTTCAAAGATAACCTTAATATGTTCCAACATAACATAGGGCCCTTCTAGAATATATCTACAAAAGTTACATTGTTCACATTTGTGCATACCCTTTTTGTGTGTTAAATGTTGGTTAACTTTACCTCCAAAATAATCATTTTCCAACAACTTTTTGAAATTGGAGCTGTTCCTATAAACAAATCTGGGCTTTTATCCTAAAACTTTTATCAAATCTGAATTCCCTTTTAAAATTTTCCATTTTTTTTCAACTAAACGTTTAATACCCCAACTATCAACTGTCATATCAAGGGAACAAACAGCACCATTATTAACACCAAAAAGGTGTTTTATTTGCCAAATCCTTTAGAAGTTACCAAAGGGGCCCTCAATAAAGCCGGGTATAAAAGATTCCGTTTATTAAGGATATCAAGTCCTAAATTTTCCAAATAAGTTTTATCATATCCCCAAATGACAAACATTCCTGTAATCAATTTGAATTCTTTTAACAAATCACTATTTTTAGTTGTCATATGGCAAGCTCTAATATATTGTCCTTTTGGAACATTCTTTTTTATATGTTTTGGGCGTTTACTATTGTAATGTAAGTAACCATTTGTAAAGGTCTTTTTACAAAAAATCTGACTTTGAAAAATCTTTTCTGTATTGTCCCACCAGAAAGTGACATCAAGAAAATTAACAAATTCATCACTTCCACTTAACAAGAATTTAAGAAAACCAGAGGACCTATTAATGTCAACCAAAAATGCATCTACCGTGGCTGGTACACCTTCAATAATAAAAGAAAAGGTCATCAACAAACCTAGAATAAAAAAGTATCTTATAATGCTTCTCCATTTCAACTAGGACATTGGTTTCCCACCAGGCCATAACTATATTTGCATAAGCAGGGGCTGCTGCTGACCCAATAGCAACCCCTCTATTTTGCTTATAGTAAACCTCATCAAATAAAAAGAAAATATTATTCAGGACTATGTCCACTAAACTACAAACCAAGGAAATAGTTCCTGCTTTCATTCCTGAATGCTTCGTTAAAAAAACTCGAACAGCTTCAACCCCATCCTCATGATGGATGCAAGTAAATAAAGAGACAGCATCAATGGAAAACATAACATGTTTGACTGTATCAAAATCAATTGTCGCAGAAAATGACCCTTAATTTATTAAGAACCTCCCAAGAGTCTTCTAAGTACGACTTCAAATTCTGTACCAAGGGATTTAAGAAGGCATCAACCATTAAAGCTATCCCCTCAGTAATGGAATGTGGGGAAGAAACTATTGGTCTAAAAGGTGGATCGACCAAGTCCTTACGGATCTTGGGAATACCAAATAACACCCCAACTTTTGGTTTGTCAACCACACAAAATTCATACATTTTTAAGTCCATATCACCGGACATCAAAGCTTCATACAAAAAGGAGTAAATATTCTGATAACTACAATGAATGTCATATAAAAAAAAATGTTTTCATACTTTTCTGTATTACCTAAGATTTTTAACATGTTCTCTTTGTATTTTACTACATTCATGACAACAATATCACCACCTTTGTCACTCTTCATAAATCTAAGGTGGGGTCTCTTTCTAAGTTCGCCTAGAGCTTTCCGTTCATTAGGGGTTAGGTGATCAAGCCATTTCCCCCTCATTTTTAAAAATCCAGAAAGCTCCTGCAAACAAACATCTTCAAACACTTTAACAGTGCTATTCAAAGATGGAGTAAAAATCGAAGGTTTAATGAAAATATCATTTGAATTAGGAATATTATGCATTAAAAAATGGAGGTTCAAGTTATGAGTATATTTCTGTATATCAATAACAGTTTTAGTAAATTCAGCCCTTCTAGTAGGAACAAAATTTAAACCATACCTCAAAATACATAATTCAGTATCTGTTAATGGAGTATCAGATAAGTTCACAACATCAAAAGTTTCAGTTAAAGTCCTTATATTTCTTCAACTGATGAGTTCAAGCTGGTTAACATTCTACTTCTCATGGTCACTGTCCTCTTTATTTGGTTCCCTTTCTTGGCTAAAAAAGACTTTGAGGTAACATCATTACTAGCAGTCCCAAGTGAATGCTGGTTACCACAATCGTTGTTAGTAAAGGAAGGAGAAACCTCCTTTAATTCACCCGGACACAACTGATGATCGGTTTCCTTTAAAAAAAATTTTTTAAAGGGGCTGAAGGTTTGACATTCTTAACAGAAGTACCAGTTTTAAAAGGTTTAGATTTATTGTTAAAAAATGTCTTGTTCAGACCCTGTCTGTCTTTAGGAAACCCATCCTGTCCCTTTCCATCAGAACACATTTGATTAGGATCAATGTTACTATAAGCACAGTTATTCTTGTAAGCAGTAACATCACAAAGCAACTTAGTATGCTTACGAGAGGTAACTTCATTGATGTGCTGTTCAACATCACTGAAAAGTTGCTGGTTAACATCCACAGACCCAAAATCTGCCAGTAAATCATTAACAACAATATCAATTTTCAAAATGATTTTCAAAATTGTGGTACGCTAATTTAGCACCAGTCTTGCCTTTTTTGACCATTGGTACCAGATTTTGTTGGCATTGGTTCTTCATTATACTGTAATGTAAGGCAACATGTTATTGATTAAGACAATATAATAACAATAGACCTTACCCTTTAGATGCTATGCTTGTGTTTACACTGAAGTCAAGTGTCAAGGGATAAGATTTTTGAATGAGCCACCTTCCTGTGTTTTGATTTTCATGTACTGAATGTAGCCAGATGACAGAATGCGAGTCTGACATTCTGACATGTCCTAGAAGTGCTTCATTTGCCCCAAGTCTTGTTGTTATCAGTTTTAATTAACTAATGCAGTTTCACTGAAGTGACTAAAGGAACAAATCTGTACACTGTTGTGTGAAATATATTACAGAGGAGTTTTGTCAATGGCATTATTGTTTAGGATGGGGTCAGCTTAGCGTTATTTGGCATAAATTCTAAGATGTCTTTGTATATTAGCTGTCCTCAGTAGAGCTTAGTCTAATACCATTATTAGTTTTAAATGTTGGTTATGCTGAGGAATTTGTAGAATATTTAAATGAAAATAAATGGGGAACTCATTTTACTCTTAACTATGATTATAAATTAATCACTTTTCTGGATGTTCAGATCTTACGTCAAGAAGATCACACACTCGGAACACAGGTTTATCGTAAATTCCCCCAATTTAATACCTTACTACATGCCTCTAGTCATCACTCCTCCCACATCATCTGAAACATCCCTAAATCCCAATTTCTATGCATTAAGCGTATATGTTCCTCTGATGTAGCCTTTAACATCAGCAAAAATGATCTCTCAGGGCGTTTTTTGAAAAGGGGCTACCATGCTAACAATATTGATAGGGCATATTATTTTGCCACTGAACAGGATAGGAAAAAGTTGTTAACTTATGGTAAGGGACCTAAAGGTAAAGACACACAGTCTCTCCAACCCATTCGCTTAGTAACAACATTTGGTAAAACACAGATGCTTTCAGAAATATTATGAACAACCACTGGGACATTTTGCTGGCAAATGAAAAACGAGCTGGAATAATTTCCACACAGTGTCTCTTTTCATATAGAGGAGGCCGGACCATTAATTCTCATCTAACTCACTACAAACACTTTTCACCTACTACCACACAACAGGTCACCTTATTTGGAGACAAGTTAGTGGGCAGCAACTCCTGTGGTCACTGTAGCTTTTGTACATATATATGTAAAACCAAGGAATTTACAAGCAGCAATACACCACATATTTTTGAGATCAGATGCTTTGGCAACTGCAGCAGTGACTGGGTCATTTATTTGGCCACCTGTTTTTGCTCAGCTTTTTATTTAGGGCAAACATCTAGGTCATTAAAACATAGGATTAGTGAACATCTCAGTGACATTAGAACTAAAAGGATTTCTAATGTCCTTTATAAACATACAATGACCCATGTCACTGCTAAATTCCAATTCACAATCATTGATAAAATTCAAGGTCTTAAATCTAATAAAGCAGGTTGGCATTCTATATTAAATAAGAAGGAATCTGATTGGATTGTTAGGCTAGGAGCTTTGTTTAAACATGGCCTTAATGAACTGAACTAATTTTGGCATAAACTAATCAACTTCCAGTATGTCTAATCAAATACTATTTAAATGTGTAATGGATTTAATTTAGTTAATGCACTGAGGAAGGCTGTAAGTTTGTCTGAAACCGGTTTGCTGTTTTTCTTGTTTCAGCCACATTACAATTTGACTCTATCTACCTCTTGAATGGTGCTGGACTTTTTTGGTGTTTTTCTATGCATTTGGTATAGTTCATGCACACAGTCTCACTTGCGTGGGGTTGAGCTAGACTGTAGTTTTAAATGCTACCTTGTAAATAAATTCTACTTTGTAAATAACATCCTAACTGATTCTGCTCTCTCTCATTGTGAAATTTATCTCTTAAAAAAAAAAAAATTAAAGTTTGCAACTCTTACTTCTACTCTGTCCTACCATGATGTATATCACAGGTACTTTGTTTTTCAACACTGATCACCAAACCTGTATTTCTTTGTACTTTTTGTTCTTTTTGTTTATGTACATAATTTCTATTTATTACTAGCTGTTCATATTTCTTCATATTCTTAATATTGTATATTATTGCTTAAAGCTTTTATTTTTTGATCCATGTATACAATTTAATCATAGAATGTCATTATTTCTGTCAACTGGAGATTTTCTTCTCGGGTTTCCACTGAAAAAGGGCCATACAGCTCAGCTGGCCCAATCTGGTTAATACATGTCAAATAAATAAATAAATAAAAATAAATAAATATACATAGTGGAAGCAACTAGTTAAAGGAAGGGACAACCACATTGCTTAAACACACCAAACACTCATGTAAAGATGTGGAGTGTAGAAACTCCTCCATTTTTTAAAAAACAGCTGTTGCTGTGTACACAGAGATACTGTGAGACCTGGTTCTGCTGTTTGTGGAGAAAAATCAATGCCCTCCTTAGAGAAGCATTCATTTAAGTATTTGCAGTTTAATGCTGGTTACCACTCCTGTAAATCTATACTCTTTAAATACTATGGAAAGGTTATAAAGGAGAAATAAACAAGAAACACTAACAGGAGAATGTTCTTTGACTTATTTCCATTATTTCATTTATTTTATCATGATTAAAACTTTAATCTAATCATACACAAATCCCTGACAGCTCTGGATGTAATGCTTCCCAGAGGAGGCTTATCCTCCAATAAAGAGAGGATATACTCCTCCACGGGAATTGTTGAAACATTAAACTATGTCCATTAGAACACCTTGATCTTGATCTAGATCAAGGTGGTAGCTGCAGACCTGTATATCATACTCACTGATTGTGGCAGTGACAGCAGGGAAAAGGAGAACCTTACTCTGCACATCCTTGTTATGATTGTCTTTTCTACTTAACCCCCTTTTTTGACCATCCTTTATCTCAGTAAACCAAACCCTTCTTCTCTGTCCATTCATACTCATTTCCTGTCTCTTCATTAAAACACATCATCATCTAAATTAGTAAATCTTTGCTGGAATACATAGTAAATCCCACCTCTTCCCCCAAGTTAGCTAATTTGCCTGCATAATATAGTTCTAATAACTAATATGTGCATTCTCATGTCTAACCTAAATTGATTATTGGGAATAAGTTCGCCAAATATTTTTTTAGCAATACTAAAAAACAAACAAAAAAAAAGTATAAATACATAAACCTGATGTAGTCCACAAAAACAGTTGCACAACCACAGCCAAATTTATAGACATCAAAGTATTAGAATGGTGGATTACTTAATTTGGAACCTGCTATGTCTTACAACAAAGAAATTTCAGTATAACTCTAAAACTTCTCTGCCAAATTCACACTTATTGTACTATAGAAAGACTGGACAAATGTTTAATTATTATTATGGTCATACCTCTCAACTGTCCAGATTTTCACAGAATGTCTAGAATTTTGCTTCATAGTTTTTTTTTTTTTTTTTTTGCTCCGTATAAAATTTGTAGTTTTCTGGCAATTCACTAAGGATTGATCTCAGTAAATAATGACACAGATTTGAGTTTTAGAATTCATATCATTAAAAAGCTTAAAGAAATTGCATGCTAACACAGATCCTGTCATTCCACTAACTTTCTAAGTTTATAAGAAAAATGTTTAAAATTTAATGAAAAGAGAGCAGAATAGTCAGAAATAGGACTGGATCAACCAAAAAACAAATGTGTAGAAAAATGAAAATCCAGTCAGCACGGCAAACACAGAAACACTTTATTAAAAGAAAAGTATAAGTAAGACAGAAGATGAGTGCTTTCACATCTCTTACAGGTACTATATCAGATCTGTTACACATTTAACAAAACGTCATTAAAAACAATGTAGTAAACCTTAATGAGGTAGAGCACATAATGTTAAAATAGGTCTTAAAGGTACATTACCATTCAAGCGTTTATATGAGTCAGCTTGCAGCTCCAAAATCCACATAGTCTTTGCATACTCAATCCTAGTTCTAATGTCACCTCCTCTCATATTAGAAGGAACTAATTTCAGAACTGAAAAAATAAATGAATGGATAGGATTATTTGATAAGACATGTTTTGTTAGAGCATTCTTAGTGTCTTTCTTCACAATATCATTATTATGCTCACGTATTCTATCCTTCAATGCCCTGTTGGTTTTACCTATATAGCTGCAGCCACAAACTTTAGATGAAGCAAGATAAACAAGATTTGTGCTCCTGCAGTCAACAAAAAGTTAAAACAATAAACATGCCCAGTTAAAAACATTCACATGCCTGCTCACACAGTTAGTATATTTGCACATATGGCTGTGGCTGTGTAGTATAACATACTACTATACTAAAAGTATAACATAGCATGATTTGCAGATTCCTACATTGTTTTTAATGCCATTTTATTAGTTATATAACAGATCTGATGAAGTGCCTCTGCTCATCTTCCATTTTACTTATGTTTTTTGTTTTAATAAAGTGTTTCTGTGTTTGTTGTGCTGACTGGATTTCCATTTTCTCTGCATAATAATTAAAATTTGCCCCTATTTTTGGGCCTCTGTTCCTCCATTTTTTCAGGCTTTGTCCATATTTCTTTACATAAGAGATTGAGAGTATGATTATGTTTTTTACTTTTACTAGTAACACAAGACAACAGTGTTATACTAAGGGCTTCTGACTACAACAATATTAATGATTGCTAGAATATAAACATCATTCCTCGGGCTATATGAATGTAGAAAGTACCAGTAATAATAATTCTACAACTGGAGCTTTGGGCTGTTCAATATAAAGTAAAATAAGCACTTTAATGGAAATGTGGGTCAAGGACTTGGCATGAATATAAACTTGGATGGCTTACGTAGAATGGACAGATTGGGCATATTAGACCCCCACACCTAAGGGGGTGGTACAAACTTATAAAACGTGTAGGTAAAAAAGCCTTCACTTTGAGGACAAAACAAAATGGCTCTTCTGCTTCAAATGCTACAGTTGATATACTGCACAGTGAGTACTTTAGCAATTCAGATAGAGCTGGAAATGGTATTTTAATACATGCTAGTACTACACTCCTATAGCTGACACCTGCTGATCACAAACTTTTGACAGGTTCAGGAGCAAGGGAAAAAAATGTTCACTTTGAAAACCAAAGGGAAAAAAATACAGAGAATCAGTAACACTATATTATAGAGTTTCATACTTGATATTGTCCTGTAAATGCACATTGATGTATAGACAGACTGTTATTCTATTATTTTTTTTAGAGAAATAGAATAATATTTAAAAATGCCTCTACTTTTGGAAATTTGTTTTCATATTATTTTTGTCTTTATCAAAATTTTTTGAGTAAACATTTGAGAGGTATGGCTGTGGCTATGTAGCCCCTCATACACAGTCAAAGCTTATAAAGCTAATATGGCATGAACGGGACAACTGTCTTGGGTGGAAAGTGTAACATAGCATGATTTGCAGATGTGGACAGTCAAAAGTGCAGTACAGCATTCATTGTTATTGCCTTTTCTGAATACTGGAACATAAATAAATTCTGCTACTGATTGATGTTAGCAATGTAGCTTCATGTGTGGTTCTATCTGTAGACAAGTGATTGTTAGAAGTTTACCAAGCAGCTTGCTACAGTTTTTAAAAGTAGAAGCCTTCTTTTTTTTTTGCTGTCCTCACCTTGGAGTGGAAGTGTGCTAAATTGTGCAGAGGCACAAATCAGGCTCCACCCACATAGTGATTTCACCATGTTCTGCTCTATCAGACTACAGCCTTAACTCAACAGTAAGGTCGCATCTTCATTGTGAGAGGATGCTAGCTTGGTCTTGGCAATCATTACAAAGAATAATGCATCTTCCGAAAAAGAGACAAACTGGGTTCTTAAAACTAAGTTAAATGTGTAATCCAAATTTCTTATAGGTATCATCTGCAACCCACCCCTCATCTATCAATTTTTCAAAGGAAACTTTACATTTACTGCTACAGCACAGAAAGGACCACAGACCTTTAATGCAGTAACATTAATCTAGACTGGAAGGGGCAATACATCAACAAAATCGCTGTCTGTTTGTGCATGTGAGCTGGAATGTGTGTGTGTGTGTGTGTGTGTGTGTGTGTGTGTGTGTGTGTGTGTGTGTGTGTGTGTGTGTGTGTGCGTGTGTGTTTCAATAGATGGCTGTACAAGAGCACTGTGTGCATCAATAGGGGGAGCTCTCATTCAGTTGCTCCAAGTGCATTAGGTGAGCTTTTGCATTTTTGTGAATCGCTGTTTCGCTCAATAGCACTATCAGGATACAACCACAAACCACTATTAACACTACTGAGCTAACTTTTCTGAATATCGCAAAAGGCATATATGTATGAAAATAGGTAATATTAAAGTCAAAAACAGAACTGAATTTATCATTATCTATTAGGAACTTAGGCTAATGCAGTGAAGAGTTAATAATGCTACTAAGCTAACCTTTCTAAATACCTCAGAATGTGTGTACATGTGAAAATAGGTAATATTAAAGTCAAAAACATAGCTTCAAGTAATTTTACATTAGAAACTTAGCATACAGCATCAATAAAGAACAATTATGGCTATTAACCTAACCTTTCTGAATACCCCAGATCTTGTGTCCATGTGAAAGGAGAGAAAACACACTTTTTAATGATTTTGAATGAATAATTAAATGCAATTTTTATGTATGAAGAATTATGTAGTGGAACACTTAAATTCATATGGAAGAAGGAAAATAGAAAATGATTAAAAAAACTGGAGACTGATAGTACAAAAGAGATTGTAAACTAAAATGGAAAATAAAATGAACAATAGTATATATAGTATAAAGGGGAAGGGTTGTCAAGATTTATTAATGATAGTTTATCAATGATATTATGAATAGAAAAGGAGCCACAAACATAATGACTGGAGACCTTAATAAGGCATAAACTTCCTGAAGCTGTTCTTTGCTGTCTGGTACCTTTTTTGTTTGTCTGACTAGGACTAATTTTACAGATACACCAGAAACAATTCTTCCTTTTTGCATTCTCAAGTTCCTGTGTTGATCATAACCAGTTAAAACTTCTTTTACTGTTTTTGTTTACAAGCTATTGGCATCCACCTGCTTTTGTCTTCAGCTTCTCAACTTTGTAAAAACCTCTGAGAATCATTTCATCACCAGTTTTACTATATGTTCAATCTCAAATGCTTGATTGTTTGTTTATTTTTTTAAACAATGTATTAAACAAAAAATAAATGACTACTGTGCCTGGTCTATCAGCTATCATAATAACTCTGAATTTTATTAAATGCCAGCTTGTATTTGCTCATTTATCTGTCTATATTCTCCATATAGTATAATTGTATTGAGCATGTTTTGCATTCTTGTGTGTAACTTGATGCCTATCTCTTGTACATATGCAGTTGTTCGACTGAAATCTAATCATTTTCATTTAGTCCTGTTGCATGTGTGGACATTTCTTTCCAGTGCTCAGCTGAAATCTGTTCCTGTAAAAAAAAGCAAATAAGCAAATATTAAACAAATTACCAGCAGAAAACTAAAACTATATTTTCTCTAACTGAGGCACAACCAAATTTTACTAGATTTAATAATATTCTGAAATAGCTGTAGTGAGGTAATCTTAATGGCCTAACACCTATCAAAGCTTTAGGTGCTGTTAGTGCATTTCCATAAAGTAATAAAACATCATTTTACAGGGACTGTTTCATAATATCTCCTTGATGACATGTACATTTGATCAGTGATTCTTGTCATATGTTAGTTAATTTTCCTTTTCTTCGCCACATACCTCTGATTTGAATAAAATTCAGTAGGTGATTCATCTTTTTCAGCATGAACCATGCTTGTTAACTTCTGGCAGCATTTTGCCCCTTGGCATAGCCATTAGGTTCTTGCTGATGTTACTATAAGGTATTCTGTGCAGGACATTTAGTTAAATATTTAAGGAAGTTTTGAATTAGGGTGTCTCAAAGTGTAATATAATCCTTTAGTTTGAAAAATGCTTATAAAAGTCTGATAAAGGAGACATACACATAAAAAATAATAACTTGTCTATCAGTTGTCTGATAGTACACCTCATATTTGCTGGTTTAATAAAAGTAATGTTTATAGTTAAGTAAGGAGACTGTTTAAATCATAAATCTTCTTGATTTGTCTGCCATTTCACAAGGAGAAAATATTAAACAATTTCAAATTTTAGATATCAATTATTAACATTGTATTTCATAAACATACCAAGATATGCTTGTAAGATATGTACTGTAAATTAATATTGCTTTCATATTTCTGCCATGTATACATGTTCTGAATGTATTGATATGCTTAGCACACACAAAATAGTAACAATACTTCTACTACTAATAAATAATACTAGTAATACCAATCTACTACTAACAATAACAATACTACTACTAATAATATTACTGCTGATAATAATAACAATACTAATACTAATAACAATACTAACACTAATAATAATATTACTGCTGATAATAATAACAATAATAATACTAATAACAACAATACTAATACTAATAATAACAATACCACTACTAATAGTTATAATAATAATAACAATAATTGTAATACTAATACATAGTAGTCTTAACACTAGATAGATATTCAAAGAATTTAATATATCGTACAAAGTAATAGGCAATTCATACATCTGCATGGTAACCTTTTTTTCTGTATCTTTTGGTTTGCTTAAGTGAAGCAGTCTCTTAGTAGTCTTGATCATGCTAAATCAAATAAAACAAAGCTCTAAATCCTTTAGTACTTTATAAAACTGTCTTAGTAATGCTAAGATAAATGCTGGAAGAATCAAGTCAAATCTTTTTATTTCTTTTTCAAAAAATGAATATGCCAGAATGTCATAGTTTCACATATCCCATATTTATTTCCTTGTTTGTCATGTCATCATAATTATCATAATCAACTCCCTTTTTCTCATTTTCTACATGGGGATGGAGAGTTGTGTCAACTGCTGCCAGATACTCTCCTACCTTTGTCAATGATCCTGCCTGACTGCTGCAGGTCTTCTCTCACATAATCCATCCATCTCTTTGCTGGATGCCCTTGTACCTCTTGTCTTCTTCCTGTCCCTCCCAAATCATTTTTATTAGATTGTCTTCTGCTTTTTTCCACACATCATCAAACCACTACAGTCTAGCCACTTTGATCTTTTCTGCAATTAGAGCTTCTTTGGCTTCTGCTATGATATCCTCATTTCATCATCTGTCCCACAGTGTGCATCTCATCACCCATGTCAGGCACTTCATCTCCATCACTTCTAGCTTCCTCAGCTGCTCTGCCTTTACTGTCCTGGTTCTTGTACCATACAATAGTACTGGTCACATAAATACTTTTCACACCTTACTTTTCAGCTGCTTTGACGTTTTGCTGTCATACACTACCCTGACACTGTGTGTCAGTTAAGTGCAGCACCTCTGATTCTAGCTTTGATCTCTTCATTCAGGCTTCCCTTATCCTCAGTCACCCATCCCAAAAATTTGAAGCTGTTAACTTGTTCCACTATTTTCACTTCTGTCTGAATTTTCAGCTTCTTCCGATTCAACCATTTGCTGCCATGACAACTGTTTTGTCTGTACTTAGTCCCATCTCATGTGCCTTCAGTTTTGCATTCCATTCTACTATCATTTGCTTTTGTTTTAAAGTCTGCTTGATATGTCACATTGTCTACATATAGACCAAATAATCCACTATTAGTGAAGCAAATCTGTCTTATAAGATTTTGGATTTAAAAAAATATTTTTTTCTGATAAAAGAACTCATCCATCAAATAAAGTGAACAATGCTTAAATTATTCTTCTCAAAAGAAGATATAGCCGATAAGGACTTTAGAGATATTGATATTTTACAGTATCTTGGCTGTTTTTCCTGATCCTCTGCTTACAGCATATTTGTTATTCTGTCTCCTCTGACTTGCTTGTTAATGTAGTCCTTTACTGCATAAACATCAGTGGGCCAAGAGTTGAACTCTGATGCATACCCACTCCCATTGGGAACCTCTCTGTGAGTCCAACCTCTGTTGGTACTTGTGGCATTGGGTCCATGAATATCACCTGCACTAATTCTACCAGTGTTTATGGAACTTCAGACCATAGCAGGACTGTCTTATTCAGCTTTCCTTGGGCGATGTCATATGATTTCTCCAAGTCTAGGAATGTCCATTTGGACTCTATCCTCAATTCCAGGTGCTTCTCAACTATCTGTCTTACTGGAAACAGTTGTGTTACATTCTCATACAAATCTGAACTGTGCATATCCCACATAATTTCTACTACTCTGCATATTCATTTATTAGTCACCTTCTCCAAAACTTTCATGCAGTGCTACCAGATTTCAATACCTCCGTACCATCAATAGTGGTGAATTTATTTTTATTTATTTAACATTTGTTTACAGGGAAAGTCCAACTTGGAACAAAGAAAATTTTCAGCAGAGTCCTGGGAGGAAATGCTCCAGATGCATGTCTTTGTAACGTGGGAGAAAACAAGAGCACTCGGAGGAAACCCACAGGAGTGCAGGGTGGACATACAGATTGCGCACAGAAGCCACCCCAGTGAGAATATAACTGGAGAGCCTCTTGCTGTGAGCTGACAAGGCTACCAGTGCACCACTACACCATCCCATATCCTCCTTATTCTTGAACACTGACACTAGTATGCTTATTCTCCAGTCATCTGGGATATGCCTTTCTCTCCACACTGCCCTGAGCACCTTCAGAAGCCATTTCTCCCCTATCTCACCTATCATCTTTATCATATCTGCTGTGACCTTATCTGAGCCTGCTGCTTTCCCTGGCTTCATTTTCTTTAGTGCTGTTCTCACTTTTTTCTACGGTGGGCTTCTTCTCTTCTCTCATCATAGGTTGCGTCTGGGGCATTACAGCCTCTGTGGTGCTTTCTTCATTCAGAAGCTGCTGGAAATACTTTTTCCCATTTGCCTTTGATGTTCTGTGGACTTGTGAGCAGGTTGCTGCTGGCATCCCCTATGAGTGATGTCTGATGACTATTTTCATTATCTTGCTGTCCTTGCCTTGCAACTACCCAATTACTCAAGACCAAGGAGGTGTAGGCAATGGCAGCACGTTTCATTCATCCTCACGTCTGGTTCCTGTTTCTGGGGCTGGGAATTCTCATGCTACTGTTAACAGTATTTTTGGAGGATGATGGTATTTTTCACACAGTATCTGTTTCCAAACACTAATTTCTCACAGTTTCCAGATAATAGGGGAAGCGTCTGGAAGTTAATCCATCAGACATTATTTTTCAGGCACATAGACCTTTTCAATGATCTTACACTACTATAGCAGATACTGACTCTTTATTTACAAGTGAGGTACAAGTACTCTTCTCCGAACAGTTGAGAGAGGTGGTTTTTAATGATAACACTTCTGGTGGAAATTTTAAAAGTACTGGACAGATCATTTGATTTTCAGAGTGATTTCAGTAATGGTTTTATGGACAGTGCAATTGTTCAGAAGTACTTTCCCCTCTCTTAAGGACTTAATATTTTTTTATTTGAAAAGAGACTTACTAAAGTAAAAACTTTACAAATTGAAAATAGTTGTTTAAGGCATTGTTTAAATTTAAAGATTGTACCACAGGGATTAAGGTCATACAATTTTCCTTTTGGGCTGGTCTATTCCAGGGAACTTGTGGATGATTTTATTAGGATGTTTGAAGCACATGGTGTTGAGCTCATGCAGAAGATTATTAAATATAATGAGCTATATACTGCCACTTTAAGTAAAGAAGTGGAAGAGTCGCATCACAAAATTTTAACAGATTTATTATTTGGAGAGTTTAAAAATGTGTGTTAAAATGTTTTAAGAAGACTTGATAGTAAATGTAGTAACATTTTTTAAAGAAAAAGAAAAAGCTTGAGAGGAACATCTAGCAATATAAAAACATCTAGCAATATAAAAGTAGGGAGGCCTACATTAGCAAATCCTTTATTTTTATTAGAAAAGACGAGAAAGGTTTTTATTCAAATTGTGAGCATTCATCTGTTTCAATTGCAGCAGGGGATGGGAGGTAGATACCTTTAGGGAATGCCTACATTGAGAGACTTACAGTGATGAAGTACAGGAATTTCAGAGAGACTTTTTGGGAAGGTTGAAAAAGGAAGTGTGGAACAAAGATCTCATATTTGGAACTGTGGATATTGTTGATTTGTTCACAGTGATTCTAAGGACAGAAGGCTTGGAATATTTTTGTGATAGTCTAAATCAGTTCTCCCATTTATCTAAGTAAAAATTAACCTGATGGTTGAATTCACCGGGTCTATATTATATAGACGAAACTTCAAAATCCTGAATGCTCATATGAGCAGAAATGCAGGAAATTGAAATAGGTATTGTGGGGTGCTGCACCTCCCCCCCCCCTGCTAGATCTATATATTCCAACTCCGAGATCGCACTACATTGAGGAAAGGGCAACTTTTCGGTCATCACTGTACCACAATCTCACAATAGTGATTCCAAAAAACGTCATTTTCGACTTCTAAGCCATTAGAGATTTTGATTTTTCGTCGATCTAATAGGGATCTGAATTTACCTGCAAAGTTTTAGAAACAATTTTATTATTTTTAAAGGAGAGTTTTTTTCAACAAATTAGTGGGGTCTGTTATACACATGGCCTGTATCCCAATATTTTCTAACATGTTTTTGCTTAGTTGAGAGAACAAATATGTTTTAATAGCTCCTTTTTTAGAAAATTAAACCTTACCTCAGATACCTTAATGACAGTTTTATGTTATGGGATGGTGGTGAGGATGAGATGCTCTCTTTTGTAGAATATTTAAATAACACCATGGATGTTTTACAATTTACTTACTCTTGGAATAGAGAGAAGACTAATTACCTCAACAAACTTATATCCAATACAGCATCAGGGTTTAAATCCAATGTTTACAGGAAAGCAACATTCTGTAATTCCTACTTACACTATGCTAGTTGTTTCTCCCTTTCACAAGGGAAATAATTTATTGAAAGGATAATGTATCATAGTGGCCAGAATGACATCCCTTCAATGTGAGATGAAAGGAGAGTTGGGTAAGTTAAATGAAATGCTTTTGGTTAGAGGATACCCCAGCAACTTGTTAAGTTCTATTTGTAGAGCAGTTTTTGCAGATTGGGGGGGGGGGGGTAAATATAAACCACTTTTAGGCATTGGCCTAGAAAGCAAGTATTCATCTCAAAATGAGGGGAAGTATGAAAAAGCTTTGGTAGTACAATAGAAAAATATTCTAAGGAACTTGTCAATAAAAACTGGAACATTTTTAAAGTTAATCCACTTCTTTATAATATTGCTGGGTCTGAACTTGCTTTTATTTTTAAGACAGCAGCTGATCTGAAAAATTCTTTTGATCCTTGTGTCAATCAGTCCCCCTTTACCTCCACAAAACAAATGGGAATGCCATGCTGTGGGCATTGTAAGCAATGTGGATGTATTGCCAAGAAACAAACTTTTGTTTTAGAGAATATCATAAAATCAAGGGATCTGAAGTAGTTACTTCATTTGCTCTGCAACCTGTGGGTATTGGATCCGACTTCGTATCCAAGCCGGCAGCTTACCAAGTTCCAAGATCCAAGCTCCTAGCTCCTCCCCCTACCCATAATCCCCTGCTACCAACCACATTACCTCAGATCATTTTTTGCCGCGGCTGAAGAAGCTTTACTTTTGAAGAGCTCCTGGCTGGGTGAGATCGTTTTCAATCTTTTTTCACCAAAAAATTTCTAAATCAAGTGTGTGTGGTAGTAAAACCTTCTACCTCTGTGCGGCCTTTAACCCCCGGGCAGTTCGGGATAGGAAGAACAAGCTGATACTGGCAGAAAAGCTCCCCCAGGTGTCAGCTTCTTCTTCCTCTCCTGTTCGGGCTCCAGCTGCATCAGCGGCTTTGGCGCCCTCTGTTCCCTCAGCTCTACCCAGGACTCAACCTCCTGCTTCGGGTTTGAGCTCGGGGGAAACTAGTGCCTCCTCAACAAACGAGAAGAGGCACAAGGACAAGGAAGGACATAGATCCCATAAGAGGCGGACCGAGTCTCACCCCTCGGCTCCACCAGCTAAAATAACTAAGTCTCCTTCGGGGGTCTCCGAATCCTTCTCCTCTCAGCTCTGTTCGCCTAGCTTCTCGCCGGAGCCAGAGGAGGAAGATCGGTCTCCCTCGAGGTTGTCGAGGCAGCCCTCCCAGCCCGCTTCGACTACCTCTTCCAGGTCAACAAAAAGCATCTCCGAAGTGGATATGGATCGGATGATGCGTCGGTTCTTACAGACTCAAATGCAGATGGGGGTGCTCTTGCCTCCCGCCCCTCTGGGGGGGAGTGCGGCCCCCATGTTTGCCGTGATCACTCCTTCTCCGACTCATTTTCGGATCTCGGAGTCATCGGATCCGTGCCCATTCGGACCCAGGGAATTGTCGGCACCGACAGCACTGGTCTCTTCGACGCCAACTATGCCCTTGAGCTTGTCGGATCTGAGCTCTCGGGGCCGAGGGCTGAGCATCGGATCCGATGGAGTTGTTGTTGTATCTTTGGAGCTGTTGGGTTCGGAGCGCACCTCTCTCTCGGCGCCGACTGCTTTGGCTCCGACCCCGATCCCTTCCTCTGAGCCGAGGAGATTGCTCTCAGAGGCTGGCGAGGGTGAATCTCCTTCAGCTTTTGAGGTAGTGGAGAGGGTACTGTCGAGATCCTCCAGATCCCCGGTTCGGGCTGTGGATCCAACCATACCCCCACTGTATGAGGGTCTGTCTTCCATCATCCGACCATCGGGACAGCCTGCCCAAGCCCTCCAGCTAGTTCCTGTTGAGGAACAACAACCCATGGACGAGCCCTCTTCAGACAGCCCCACCGAGGAGGTTCCTCAGAAATGTCGGTGTAAAAGGAGGCACCTGGACTCCCCCAAGTCCGTTACCACTGACACGGACTTAGATGATAGGGAGGGTTCCCCAAGGTCACCCCCTGAAGATGTCTCCTTTGGAGACATCATGAAAATGTTGTATATTAGAGGGGGGTGGTCTGCCCAAAAACCTTCCCTTGATGAATCTGTGTTCCTGGAGGCGTTTGAGGCAGGCCCATCTACTTCTTGGGTGTCCCCTCCGGCCGACCCCCTGGTGAACTTAATTACCACCAGGGCGTGGAAGGAGCCCGCCACCGTGGAGCCAATACCTAGGTGTCCCAACAAAATACTGAGCCCCCCCACGGACAGGCAATCGTGGGCCAAAGGATCCCCCATTGATGCCTTGTTGGTGGCGGCGGCCACAAAGAAAGAACTCGCTCAGGAGAGTTCTCTGGTCCACTCACTGGATAAAGAATCTTGAGCGTTGGACCGGATTGGGAAGCAGATGTTTGCTTCAGCAACCTTTTCTATAAGGGCGCTGAACTATATGGCACATACCATCAGGCTACAGCGAGACTTGATCAAGGAATACGCTGCAGCCCCCCCAGAGTCCATGTCAGTCGGAGACAGGAATGTGTTTACAACATGAATGGCCACTCTGAAATCCATCTCCAATACGTCTATGTGGCTCCTCTCTCATGCTTCGGAGGGAGCCGCTAGAGCCAGCGGAGCAGGGGTCATCTTACGATGCCACGCCTGGCTCCGTCTTTGCAACTTCACGGATCCCTTCAAGGCGTCCTTTGCCAACGCCCCCTTTGACGGTTCTGCTCTTTTCGGCAAGACCGTTCACGATACGCTGGTCCAAAGTGAAAAGGACGGGAAGACGCTGTCTGCCATCGGAGTCCGCTTCTCTAATCCCCAAAGATCCTTCTCCAGGAATCAGAGGGGACAAAAGAAGCTGTGGTTCCGCAAGTCTCAGCAGTCCCATCCAGCTGCGGACCACTCGTCCTCCAGAGGCAGAGGAGGACAAGGTGGACGCTGGCCCAGAGGCAGAGGGGAGCCGCGTAATTTCGGGTCTAAAGAACCTTTCTCGGACAGACCAGTGCAACAGCCCTGAGGGCTTGCCCGACTGTCCCTCTCTGGAGGCAGTTGGGGGGCGGTTGATGGAGCACCTGTCAAACTTGGAGTCCCTTACAATGGATCAATGGGTGCTCCGTATCATTTCCAGAGGTTACTTCATACCTTTCCTAAATCTTCCCCCCAAAACCAGACACCTCCCCGATGTACCACCCGATCAGAGGGAGGCGGCGGCTTTAGAAATTTTAAAGCTGCTAAGAAAAAGAGCCATCCAGCCCGTCCCCCCAGATAAGTCCGGATTGGGTTATTACACAAGGTTCTTTTTGGTGCCAAAGAAAACGGGGGACCTCAGACCCATCTTAGACCTTTCCGCTCTGAACCTGTTTATACCCAAGGAAAAGTTCCAGATAGTCACTCTTCAATCTATCCTCCCCCTTTTGCGGGAGAATGACTGGATGTGCTCCATAGACCTCAAGGATGTATACTACCACATTTTAATGGACAGACGATCCAGGAGGTTTCTCTGCTTCCGGCTTGGAGCCATTCATTATCAATTCAGGGTTCTTCCATTCGGCCTCACTTCAGCCCCCAGAGTGTTCACCAAAGTCATGGCGGTGGTTGCTACCCACCTGAGACTTCAGGGCATTCAGGTCTTCCCGTACCTAAATGACTGGCTCCTTACCGTGACCAACAGGCATCAGCTCTCAGTAGCAAGAGATTATGCACTGACTCTAGTCCACAACCTAGGCATTTCAGTAAACCTGCAGAAGTCCTGCCTGTGCCCCACTCAAGCCCTGGAATTCATAGGGGCCAGGTTGGATACCTGAATCTCTCGAGCTACCCTAACATCAGTCAGACTGAACAGCTTGTCTTATCAGGTGTTAGCCCTTCTACGGAATCCTTCTCCTCCAGCGGAGTTAGTCCTGAGGGCACTAGGGTCTATGGCAGCCACGATCAGTCTTTCCCCCCATGCCTGCCTGCGAATGCGGATATTGCAATGGACCCTTCAAGTCCAATGGTCCCTCTTGCTCCACCCATTGAACACGCCCATACCGCTGAGCAGAGTTTGCAGGGACTCCCTTCTTTGGTGGTTGCATGCGTGGGAACTCAGAGAAGGGAGGCCATTTGTGATCCCCCCGGTCGAAGCCATGTTGACCACGGATGCTTCTCGTCTTGGGTGGGGGGGCATTGTTCAGGCAGATCCGTTCAAGGCACGTGGACTCCCCTAGAGACCGCATTGCATATCAATGTCCTAGAGATGAGGGCAGTGCTTTTGGCGTTGCAAGCCCTCCACGACCTTCTTCCCCTAGGGACTATTGCGATCCAGACAGACAACATGTCTGTAGTCTGGTACATAAACAATCAGGGAGGAACCAGATCTTACCCCCTGTGTCGAGAGGCCATGAGAGTTTGGGAATGGGAGATCTCCACCAACCGCTTTCTGGTAGCAACGCACATCCTGGGACGATCCAACATATTAGCGGACAAGCTAAGTCGGGTGCTCCTCACTCTGTACGAGTGGTCTCTGAATCCATCTGTTGCGAAACAGATCTTCCACAAATGGGGTCAGCCTTGCTGCAATCTTTTTGCTTCTCCTTTAAACACAAAATGCAGCGAATACTTCGCAATAATTCCCCCCAGAGGGGAAACCCTCAGAGACGCTCTGGTCCATGCTTGGCCTCCCGGGCTCCTTTATGCTTATCCTCCCCTTCCTCTCATGATGAAGTTCATTCAGAAAGCCTGTCGGTTAGGGAGCACAGTTATCCTCATAGCCCCATTCTGGCCTCGGCAGATCTGGTTCACCTTTCTGTGGTCTCACAGTGTGGCTCCTCCGTGGATTCTGGATTCCAGTCCGGAACTGATTTCTCATCCCGCAGATTGCCCAATGCCCAACCTGGTCAGCCTCAAGCTTGCGGCTTGGCTGATCCAGTTCCATTAATGGCTAGGACTCCCGGTATCTCATCTCCCATTAAGGCCATTCTGGTTGCAGCTCATAAGCCATCTACCAGAAAACTTTACAACAGTAAATGGAAACGTTTTTCCATTTGGGCCGAAGATAAGGGCTTTGACCCATTTACTGTCCCTATCCCGACAATCTTAGACTTCCTCTCTTTAATCTTTCATCAGGGAGCAAGCGCTTCTACGGTTAAGGTACAATTGGTGGCCATCTCCCATTTTCATGTGGGTGATGGCATAGGTTCCTTAGCATCTACAAAGTTGTGCAAATCCTTCTTATGAGGCATCTTCCTTTTAAATCCACCAATAAAGTCTGTGGTTCCCCCATGGGACCTCACTCTAGTCTTGCAAGCCTTAACAAGTCCACCTTTTGAACCTGCGGCCTCAATTCCGTTAAAGTTCTTGTCATGGAAAACAGCCTTTTTAGTGGCCATTACTTCGGCCAAAAGGGTTTCAGAATTACAAGCCTTGTGTATGAAGCCTCCTTACCTTATCTTTCACAAAGATAGAGTGTCCCTCAGGACTAACCCGTCTTTCTTGCCTAAGGTTGCTTCAGAAGCAAATATAAATCAATCAATAAATTTACCAGTGTTTTTTCCCACCTTTCAGAACAAGGGAGAATACACGTTACACAAATTGGATGTACACAGACAGCTGCGTTTCTACTTGCATAGGACTAGAGAGTTTCGCAAGTCGGACCAGTTATTTGTCTCATATGCAAAATCAGCCATGGGTAAAGCCATTTCCAAAGTTACTGTGGCAAATTGGATTCGTCAGTGTATTATTCAGGGGTATATATCGTCTGGCAAACCAGCCCCAATTAATATCTGTGCTCATTCTACAAGATCTGTAGCCACTTCAACAGCCTTCTGGTCTAGGGTTCCAGTGGATGACATATGTTCAGCGGCTACTTGGTCCTCTTCTCATACGTTCATTTCTCATTATAAATTAGATGTGATTTCGAGAAGTAGGGCTTCTTTTGGCTCCGCGGTGCTTCGGAATATCCTTCCGTAAGGACCACCCAGGTTCTTATAAGTAGCTGGGGACTCTGTCCCACAGGTTGCAGAGCAAATGAAGTAACTACTTCAGATAAAGAAGTTATGTACTCACCATAACATTCCATCTGAGTAGGTACTTCATTTGTCTGCAACCGACCTGCCATCCCCTGAACCTTTCGGGATTTTCTAATCACCTTTGCAGTTGATATTTTTTCAGATTTTCAGGTTGATAAGGCAAAAAAAATGATCTGAGGTAATGTGGTTGGTAGGGGATTATGGGTAGGGGGAGGAGCTAGGAGCTTGGATCTTGGAGCTTGGTAAGCTGCCGGCTCGGATCCCAAGTCAGATCCGATACCCACAGGTTGCAGACAAATGAAGTACCTACTCAGATGGAACGTTATGGTGAGTACATAACTTCTTTTTACTTTTCAGAGCAGTAATTGTGCTATGCAAGGGGTGGTCTACCTGGCTTTATGTTTGGGCTGTTTTGCATTTTATGTAGGCAAAAACGAGCATATGTTTAAGACACATATTTACATACATACTTACAATATAATTAGTAAAAAAGAAAACAGTGTTCTATATAAACATTCCTTAGTCTGCCCTTCTTTTAAGAAGTTACTTTTTGGCATTTTGGAGCATATAGTACAAAGCCCATGGGGGGAAGTGGGCTGGAAAAATCTATTAGCTAAGTGTAAATTAGTATAGCAGCTTAGATTAGGTGCCACCTTCCCACCAAGTTTAAATGAGTACACCTCCATTTTCCAGATGAAGGCCAGTAGGAATTTTTAGCATTTGAGAAAGGTTTTGCAACGTTTTAGTACTGTGCATTTTGTAACAATGTTTTTATTCATTAAGTATTCTCTTATAACATGGTTGTTAGATATACTTTATAGCTGAAGTTTGTTTCACACTGTGCTGTGATTCTAGTGTTTAATAAATTACTATGTCAAATGAACAAGTACTGTCACTTTAAGAAGGCAATGGAAATGTACCATGCACACGTTTAATTTAAATAGTTTAGGACAACTTGTATTATATAAGGTTGCATTTCAAGAAGGCTTGTGTTCTGATGACGTCTCCAGAGTGAAACAAAAGCGCTTAACTATTTTTTATTTTTTATCTTTATTAAACCTGTTTCGATCAATGTGTGGGCCCTCTTGCTGGTGTTTTGTTTTTGTGTGTTACTGGTTCATTACATTCTGAATTGTTGATCTATTTTCTTAATGGTAATAACTTCTCATACAGATAAAAGATATGCACCTTTGGTTTAATCAATATTAATAACATCAAGAGATTTCTACCAGCAGAACTCTGTTTTACCAGGTTATTTGATCTAGTGAAGGGATACATAAGTCTAAGCTACGTCAAACTAAAGTAAATCATTCTGTTGTTTCTAACATATACCAGCATACAGATGAGCATTTACATTTCTGGAATAATCAGCACATAAAATGAAACATGGAACAATATTCAAGTTTAACAAGCTTATATTTATATTTGAAGTCATGTCCATGCAAAACTAATCAAAAGAATCAAATATATTGAGCCATAGTGCTTGTAAAATAGAGAGCACGACCAAAGTTTTTATATTTTGAGGTTGCAAAATGCATTACTGTTTGATGCATTTAGTACCAAAAGAAAACTGAATGATCAGTGCAGGAAATGTGTATTAAAAGGATTGTTCCAAAACTCGTGTCTACAATTATGAGTGCAGATATGACTATCAAATGCAATTCAAAGTTTGCAACAGGTACATTTATAGATCACATCAATGTGGAGCAATTAGGAATATTATTGCATCAGTTTGGAGGGTGGCATAATGGTTAAGGTGTTTGCCTTGCAAACACAAGGTACAAAGTTTGAATCTCACAGGGGATAATTGGCTAGGCTTAAAATGGCTCACAAGGGCAGTTAGCTTAGTACTAATCTATGAACCTAAATTACCACTGGCAAATCTACATATTAGTCAGAAAGCTGTCACTGGAGGAATAATTTCAATGAATCACTTTAGTAAGTACTGGGCATGTGGGTTACAGTTAGTAAAATAAGGTCCACTTAATGATGTACAGATAAAATAAAGCATTACATCTTGATAACACAGTAGGAGAAAAAAATGATGAGGAATGGCAAGAAATATAGCTGACTATCTTCAAGCAGATGCACTGTACATATGACTGATTCTATATGATGCTAAGGACATTTGCATATATAAATTAAGCAACAAGTAGTAACACAATATTTGAGACATCATAAGAAAAATGAAAGATTAACAAAGAGAAATAAAAAATATTGTTTATGTATCTATAAAGTATGATTCTAAATGAATCATAAATTATTTTGGTAAACAGACATTATTTTCTTTCATAATGACATTTAATACTATTTGTCCCAGTCTCCTTCAATAAACACATCATACCAAATGACATTATTAAACTTCCATAAACATAACCTTTTAACCAACATTTATTAATTACAACTGAAACATAGTATAGTTGATTTAATCACAGCATAAACATCCAGATAATATTAACCAGGACAGCGTGCATGCATCCTGACCCATTTAGCAGTGTCTATAAACATTGATATAGTGTTAATCAGGACTGCGTGCACCCACTCATCCTGACCCAGTAAGCAGTGTTCATACCTCCACTCACTTACTTTATTTTTGAAGCAGCGTCCCAATACTCACTTGATTTACCACTTATTGAATTACACATCCAACCAATAAGCAGCCTCCTTACCTCCACTCACTTATTTATTTGCCAAGCAGTGTCCAACTGCTTTCTTTACTTTTCCAACTTATTGAAAAGAACATCCAACACCAGAGGGGGAAGAGAAGAGGGCGAGCCTGTCTCTCTTCACCCCCCACCAGCCTTACCAGGCCATTCCCCCTCTCTCCTACCAGAATTTCAATATCCTAACCACCCATAAATGAGGGGTGGTTTGACCAAACATCATTCAGTGTACCCATGTTCTTTAAATCCAAATGGATCCACCAGCAACCCCAAAATCATGTCATATGAGCACCGAAAGCCCCCACTTGATTAACAGTTAAACCAACAATCCCTTTCCATTACTAAAATAATAATCTTATCTTTGCATAACTTCTGTATATTAACTAACTTCTCACTCATTCCAACAACCAATGTTAACCTCAATAATGAGTCCCAGGACATTACCTGCCCTAGTCAACACCAAAACATTAACCCAGTGCCACGTGAAAAACCATGCAAGGGCAATTGCCTACCATTACCTAGCAGCAACCTTATATATAATAAACTCCAAAGGCAATCCTGCCAACTCTCCAACTATCCACTACAAGCATAGCACATAATGACCATCCTAACCTTTGCTGACCTTCAAACACGTTTGGAATGACTAAATACAGCCATAACATAAATACCACAGAAACTGTAATCACCTAAACCCTATCTCCCAGAACTAATCCTGCAATAAACCACATCTTGGCAATAGTCAAAGTCAGTCCATCTTCCCTCTCAACCTACCCCGACCATTAAAACCAATGACCATTAATCAAATTAATTCACTCAACCTTGTCAATCATGCAACTGAAGTACTCTTAGATTTATCCTCTTGACCAACTGAACTACCTTACCTTGCTCCCAAGCCTGTCAAATAACTAAATTTTTCCATCAAATTTCTTCCTACCGACTCCTATAACTCACCCCTAAGTAAGCTAGCCACAGCCTTGGAGTTCCCCTTTAAAGCTCTCCTTCAATATATCACCTTCACATTCAGTAATGAAACAAACCCTAAACATCTGCTAAAGACCAAAAAACATACTCTGCTTAATCTCCATAACTTCAGCCTAGCAACTGGAGCACGTGCCACCTACCTATCTCCTACGCTCACATACCTGCAGTACCCATCAAGCCCTCCTATTCTGAAAGTCACACATATAACACACAACCCCCTATTAGTTCAAGGAAAGGAATAACAAACAAAATAAACTATCCCTCCCCATTTCTAATCCACCGTAGCTACCATCACTACTTACTTTTATAAGAAACAAGTAATCCTACCTAATGTCCCCACACTCCTTGATTTAATAGAAAATCCTTAAGAAAACCCCTTCATGTTATCCATGTAATTAACCTACACAATTCAGGATGCTGTAAACTCAGGTTAACTTTAAATGTGCCAAAAGGCCCACAATGATAAAAGAGTACCCCCACTTATAAACCCTTCCCCAAATGACCCTTGTAAACTGGCCAACATGCAACTCTGGTAGCCCAAGAACTACACATCCTTAATCCATAGCTGGTCCTTAGCCTTCCCCTCAAAGCCTACTTCCTATGTGTTCCCTTACATCTAGCAAAGAACTAAAACATGGCCTGCATATGCAAGAAACTCCAGGCAGTGCCATGCTTGAGCCTTCTAACTCCTGCATAGCCACAAGGCACACAGTTCCTTACATCCCCAAAGCCAACGCAGACTTAGCATGCTCCATAGAACCTTACCTACTCTTAGCATTCACCCCTGTACTAAACGGTGGTCAATGTACACGTGGTGCTTATGAACAGAACACCTCATTGGCCATCTTAAACAATTCAAACAACTGGACAGGTAGCTGTAAATTCAACCCAGAGATTCCACCCCTGCCCCTCTAGGACAAGGGCAACAGGTGCTACATGGAAATAAGAGTTGAACTTGGCTAGGTGTCTTTAGCTAGCTTGTAAGGGCCCTAGAGCCATTAACCTAATAACTTCCTACGCCTATGATTGTTGTGGATCCACCCCACCTGTAGAAACCCCAGACTCCCCATAAAATTTCCCTAACCCTGCTTTACCCAGCCCCAACATGCTCCGTCCTCACTTATCCACACACTACCCTCAGTAGCGCACCAAGTCCGACAAGCCTTAATGAGCACCGAATAATGTAAGATTACCTGTGACCTCATTGTGCATAAACTCCAGCAACTGGAGCATCCACCCCATCAGAATCAATTACCTTTAACATGCACTTTCTTCAAGCCAGCAACTGTTGCTCACTTTGTGCTCCCCACCTGGGCTCCTTTGCACACCATTCTACCAATCGAGACATCCACTGGTACCTGCATCTTCAACTTTCAAATCCACCTCCTTCAGATCACCAACTGATGTCCACTCTGCTCTTCCCCACCTGTAAAAGAAAAGAAAAATTGTAAATTCTCGGCACACACATATCCAAAAGTTCCTAAAGCCAATCTTAAGTGTCACCGGGGCAACCCTGTTCATCAACTGCACAGCCACTACACTGGCCCACAACCCCCATCCCCAACAGAGTGTGATGTTAGCTGCTGCACCCCAATACTGCTTTGTACTACAATCATATGTAACACAACTGTTATCTTATAGCTACAACATTAGCATCTGCCAATGACCTGCTTAGGCCTACCAAACCATCCTGGCAAGAATGCAGCAAACAGACCATACGTCACTGAATTAAACTTAGCCAGGACAATTGGGGGAAATAAGGAAACTTGGCAGTAATAAAGACCTGCATTGGTAACACCCTTACACAATTGCCCAGTACTTGCCTATGCATTTCAACTGAGGTGCGACAAGAGTCAGTGAGACTAGCTAAGTTCTGGCAAACCAAACAACTTCCCAAATCATATCGGGTAAACTCCCCTCCCCCAAGTTACACTGTCCTCAGAGATCAAGAGATCCATGGTACCCTCTGACTGGCTTATGCCAGATGCAAAGACAAATCCTCCGATGCAGAGAATTAGTAACCGATTACTTATATATTAACCTTTTTATCATTTCCTCATTCCACCCAACTACGCCTTTCAATAAATGATTTAAATTATTTTTAAAATAGTAAATGGCAACCAGTATAGTTTCCCCATGAGTAGTGATGCTAGCATATTCACAAAGTTAATCCTTTACTGCATAAAACTTTAACCTTAATTTCTTGTGAATCTTGTTACCCTAGGGAATATGGAGATAACTGGCAATCCCAATATTAAAACTGGCCAGCTGCCTGACAAGTGTTCCTAAAAGGGAAACTCCATAGTGAAAGCCCTAACACAAGAGTGGATGAGCTGCCGTTGTAATGAAGAGACAGCAAAACCTTGTGATACATATTCAAAATTGTGAAAAGTGAGACAGGTTTTGGACAGACTACTGTTAACTATTAAAGTAGGACCCACAGTCCACTGCTCTAAATCCCTTGTTACTCTGCTCATATATCTACCTCCAAACCTTAATCCATGTCATTTTTAAGCAAGTGCTGGGTTGAAGTAGGTAAGTCTTTTTTTTTTTTTTACTAATTAGTGGATAGGGCAGTTACTCTTACTACTCTACTATATTAACTGCTAACGCCACATTAACCGATCACGTAGAAGTACCATACCTCTCAATCTACCAAGCCAGTGGGACAAACGGGGCAAGGGGGGGCAATTTACAAACACTGCTCACACAAACTTGGAAAGCTGATAGAACAGGCCCTGCATGAGCATGAATTTCCTGAAAGGTATGAAGCCCAAAACCACATTTTTATGAAAAACATGAGTCAAATTCAGGACATTCAAGAGCTGGAAAGTAGTCTGGTGTTTGTGTATTTATGTAGTGAGACCCCAGTTCTACAAGTGTTAACTATAAATGAACACAAACACAGTTTACAATGACAATTAATAAAATCTTAAAACTAAGTGCACTGGCTAAATATGTGTGCGTATGAAATAACATTCTCCACTGCTAACTGTGTTTCAACAGTACTATACAAAAACATCATCTTCACCTGCTGCGGTGGAACAGCAACATCTGCCTTATATTGGACATGCATACAATGAAGGTAGCAGATGTCCTTACAACCATATTGTTACCTTTGCTTGATTTTAGGAGGGAGGAATATGGCTGTCTGGACAACTTCTTAAGTGCATTTAACATTCTACCTTTCCATCTCTATCTTCCCCTTCTAAAACAGTCCCAAGCTCCCTTGTGTATTTTGTGGATTCCATCTCCAACATTTATTCTGTTAGTTTTTTCCATGGGTTTATACTTGGCTAATTGAGTTGAGATGCTGATAGCATGTGTATCTCACCACTCATGTACACACATCGTACCGCATGCATCTAACTGAAAGCTCAACCCTTTAATGGCCACATGCTGAAGTGGAGCACTAAGAAAGGAAACTACTCACCTAAACCTAAAGCAATTCCACTTGATGGGAGCAAAATAAAATGATAACCATTAAGCAAAATGGGGAAATAAAATGGAAAGTAGAACAAACCGATCACACATGCACCTCACCACTCACACACATAAAATGGCAAAAATTAAGCAAAATTGGAACTACTCCCACCAACCATCCAAAAAGGCACATTCTGCAAAATCTGTGTCCTGAGTCTATTCCTGCACCACAACAAGCTATTACCTGTAGCGCTTCCCAGCCCAAACAACCATGATGCTTATTCCAATTGCACCACCAATGAACCAAGGAGGGACAAAACTCAGAGCAGTGTGAAAAGAAAGTTTTTTTTTTTTTTTTTTTTTTTTTTTTTTTATTACAGTCCCCCACTGCCATTGCACATGCATGTATTTCCTTCCCCCCACAACCTGGAACAAACATCAACTCCACGAAGCCCGCAAAACACTAAACCACCAACGCAACCCACTGAAGAAGCCAGCATGAAATTCAAAGCCTCTCACAGCCTGTGACACACTAAAGCACCACTGAACCAACCAAAGTGGACACTACAAAAGTCAATGCCTCTCCCAAAACTGTCCACCCCCCAGAGTATCAAGCATTCCTAAACCAGCCAAAAGCTGCAGGATTGCAAGTAACTGGAAACCATTAATGGACACACCTACTGAGACTGCCACAGTACACCAAAAGCAGAGGGGGATGCCATTACTCACACAGAGATTACAATAAATGGAATCATGGACTCAAAGCCTCACCAGCTGAGGCCCCTGCAGTCAAACCATCACACAGAACAAAAAGAAGAATAAAAAAAATGCACATCTCACTTAAACTTTCAGGTGCGAGCAGGCAAGACACACCACCTCTCATCCAAAGCATATCACCTGACACAAATAAACTGCCCAGACAACAACTTCCCCTTAACTAAGCCTCACACACACCCAAACTACCCTGGCAAAATATTAACTTCAATAACCTTTTAATTTAATAATAAGTTGCAACCATGCCACCCCAACCACCTCGCACAGATCCTTGCTGCTTACCAACTTTACCATGTTCCTCCAAGTCCAAGGCCTACCTGCCCCATGGTATCTCCTGGTCATCAGGGCAGGATCTACGGATGCCTTATATGCTGGACATAGAGTGCCTCTCATTAACAGAGTACAGAGATAGGGCATTAAGGCAATATTTGTAAGACAGGATATTCACACCCTGGATTCTCCTGGCAGGGAACCTTTGAAGGCAATCCAACTACTATAAGTACCTGGTTAGGTACATATCAGAGGGGCATTGCACTTAACGATATGTCTGATAAGGGCTGAATAGAGTAGCACTTTAACTTCCTTGGACCTGATGCCATACCCTTGCTTATGAGTTGGTCAACACAGAATGATTTTTATCTATAATGGCAATGTGTTGGTTGAAGGCCAGATTACTGTCTACGTAGGTTCCCAGATTCCCAACTATTGGATCAACTCAGTGGTATTTTATCAATAATGTAAATAGCTTGGGTGAAACATTCTCCAAAGAGAAGTATAAACAATTTCTTCACATTGAGCTTTAACCTATGGCTTTGACACCAAAACCCCTTTATACAATGCTGGTGTCATGGAGGAAATCTATGGTAGCTTCCAAATTATAGTCATCTTTGAACCTGGTGTGCCAGAGGCCTTTGACATTAATTTTGACTTCTTTAAGGTAGATGCCAAACAGGAGCAGGCCCAAGATGAAGCCCTGGGGTACTCCACTGATGACCAGTCCACTGGTGGAGGTGATCTCACAGATTCTGACTTCTTGGGACTTATATATGAGTTAACCAGCAATCCAGTGAGTTATATAGGAATTTAAGCCTAGTCCTGAGAGTTTGTCAAAAAAATCTCAGTGGGGTATTATATCTGATGCCTTGGTGAGGACAAGGTAGGCAGAATGCACTTTTTTCTCCTCATCTATAGCATTGGCGACCCTCTTGAAGAAGTTTACCAGGCTGAGTATGCAAGACTTCCCCTTAACAAAGCCAAAATGGGATGGGTCCAGTATCTGTAGGTTGTCAATGTCCTTGTTGATCATTTCCATGATAATTTATTCTATGGCTTCTATGGCTTTGCATGCTAGACTTGTCAGATTACTGGATCTGCAGTTCCCTGGGTTGGTTGATGGTTCCACCCTTTATGAAGAAGGATGACTAGTGCGGCCCTCCATTAACCTGTTTTGAGGCTGTAGTTGAAGAATGCCTGAAGAGCTCCTGCTATGTCATGTCTTAAGATATTTAGGAGGCAACCAAGGATATTGGCATTCTCATTGAAGCAGTGTTTTTGGTCTTACCAAGTACCACCAGGACTTGTTCTCTATTGATAGATGGGTGGGGGGTATGCTAGAAGGAATTTCACAAGTGGTAGTGGGGTGGGAAATTAGATCTAAATTTATCAGCTAGTAGATTTACTATATCACCCTAGCCAGCAGAGGTTGTATCATTTGCCACCAGTTCTACACACTTCTGAGTATTAGCTTTAAGGCTCCTTACATAAGTAAATAAGGCCTTGTGGTTGTCTTTAACATTGGGGGCTATTCTGACCTCATAACTAGTATTGTTGGACTTTAATTGGATCAGAGAGCTCTTGCCTCTATGAGAGTTGCTCTTTCTGATTTTGGCCATGAGTTTTTTCTTTTGCTATATACCTTGTTAAGGTAAGGATTCCACCACTGGGGTTGTTTTTGGTGTTAGATCTGGACTTACTTCTGGTAGGTATGGTGGCCTCGGTGCACCCATTTCCATGTAAGACCAGGGTATCTGTAAATAATTCTGCTTAGGTAGCTGTGTTCTCGGGGTTTGGGGGACCAGAGAATTTGAATAAAGCATTGCTTAATAGGATGTAGTTTCCTTTAAAATAGTTCTTAACTGTTACTGGTTTGGTCAGATTTTCCAGTTTGATTTTTATTTCAAAAGAGACAGCTTTGAGGTCCAACCTCACCAATGAGGATGTGATATGAGGGGGGGGGTCCAATATTCTTCATGTTGGTGAGTATTAGGTGCAATATGTTTGATTATCTGGTTGGAGTGTGCACTATCTGGTCCAGGGTGTTTGTGTTGATGAAGTGAAGAAATGTGCTTGTGAGTTAGAGGCAGAGTATGTTTCCAGTTCTATAGAGGGGTAGTTAAAGTCTCTCATGAACAGGGTATTTGTTTGAATGGTGAGCAGCTGTATGAGGTTAACCAATTACCTGTGCAATACTAAAGTCTCATGCAAGTAAGTGCTGACTGTGAAAAGTGTTAAAATGCATTTCTAATTATGTGCAGTATTAGCTGTCTACCTGCATGTCCATGATAAATGACAAGACACACAGACAAGTGAATCAGTTTAAATAAGTGCTCTTTTTTTTCAAACACCATTACTGAATTATCACTTGTGACATAGGCAAATTTAAATTCATATACAAGTAATCAGACTATAGTAACATAACAAACATTGTACCTCAAATATATTGCTATAGGTTATATAACCTAAGCAATATTACATAATTTATTAAATTCCTGTCTTTCTTAAACAAGAAGCATCTTTATTAAGCCATCACTTCTACATAGGCAATTCTACATTTATATAAGTGAAAACAAATCACACTGACACAGTCCTAGTCACAAGCATTTTACATCACAAACCATACTGACACATTCCCAGTTGCAAACATTATGCATCACTTATAATCTACCCAGTCTTTTTCCTCAAACATTATATAGCTCAGTTAAATCCTCCTGCCTTTTAAACCTCTTTCCTCCATTGAATGTATTATTCCAGAATTCCCATTTTTTTCCTATGCAGTTTACTCCTGTTCTTTTCTAAAGATCTCAGTTTCAGTAGTTTTATCTCTATTTCTATATTCACTACTTCCAGTATAGTTGGTTTAGATTTTGATTTCCATTTTCTAGCAATGGCTTTTTTGGTAGCCACCATTATTCAACACACAAGGCCTTGCCATGTCTAGGCAATTCTGGTTCTGTATCATAGCTCAGAAAAATCATCTCCCTCATCAGACCAATCTGCCCACCCAGCATCTCCGATAGTGCATCTCACAGGGAATCCTTAAAGTTCACCAATTCACTGCACTCCCAGAAAATATGCTATCAGTTATCTCTTTTCATACCACCAACATTTATTCTCTGCCTGAGGAAAAATTCTCTGGAGTCTACTTGGGGTATAAAGATATATATGTAAACATGTGCATGCAAAAATCCTAAATCTTCTAGATCTTATTGCATATTTGGCAGTCATACCTATATCCTTTCATTGTTTCTTTGTGAATTGCTTATCCAGTCTCTCTTCCTAATCCTCTGATTGATTTGTATAGTTATCATGCAATATTTTATATGCTCTACTAATTATTCCTTTTTTTAATGGCAGCTTCTATTCTAGAGTCTATTAAAAACTCTACCAGTGTTGGTCTTTCATTTAGGACCACCCCCCATTTCTTTCTGTTTGCCTATGCTTATAACCTTGTATATTTTAACTGACCTACAAAATGAAATTTGAGGCGACATCAGAAAAAGCCTGTACAATGCAATAACACAGACATACAACATCTACTTTAGTAACCATTTTTGTTGTACTAAGGATGGTATACATTATTTTGAGTCCTTAAGGGATTTATTTTTATACTTCGCACAGCCACTGTATTCTTACCAAAGGTGCTTTATAACTTTTCTGAAGAATGGTTAGCATTCTTTCCACAATAGAGAAATACTAGATGCAAACCATACAAAGGACATAGTCTGTAAACTAAGAAAAATCCCAAAGCACAATAGTCAAGCCTCTTATGTATTATACCGTTTTAAAGAGAATCTGTTCAGTAAGGCTAGAAGAGTGTTACCTTTATTTGTGTGATTGAAGAATAGTATATGTTTTTATCAGGAAATATGACTTTCTTGGGGTATTTCAACTTATACACTAAAGTCATAGAAAAGTAAAAATTATTAAGTGGGCTGTTACATAATTGACTCACCCTTTTCATGTGACTTTAAAAATTGCAAGTTAACAGCAAAGTGTTTAATTGGATAATGCATATTTAATGGAAGAACCTTTTTGCAAATTAATAAATAGGCTACTAATGCATTTATGCTATATAAAAATAAAATGGCATCCATTAGTAAGTCATGCTTTCTATTAAAGAATGTGATTATGAAATAAAACTGTACCTGTGAAATACAAACTCACATTTTAATGAAATTAACTCCTACCAAACAGTACACTTGCTATCCTTAAGCTTTACAATCTCATGGGTCATTTTAGGAAAAAAAAACAGCAACGTTTTACTTGTATGATGTCCAAGTTATAATTTTGTTTAAATGTATTGTAGAACTTTTTATGCAGCTAAAATAATTCTGCTTGGTTTCCTGAGTTCTGCAATAAAAATATTTTTTCTTTATTAAGTGGAAGCAAGCAGATCACACCATAGTCATTTAAACCAAAGTGAAAGTATAAGATGGCTTGTAGGCTGTGTGCTTAAAGGTTCTCAAAAAATCAAAGCTAGGTTATTATCTTGTTACTTGCATATTTTTTATGCTGGTATATTTTTCTCCTGATACTCCAGTTTTCTTCAACCTCTTAAACATTATTGGAAAATGGATAACTTTAAATCATATATTGGATTTATTCCTTCCTATACTGTGGCCCCAGTATTACAATAATCTATCATTTAAATGTCTTTATTATCATGCAGTAATAAAAATAATTCACTGCATACATGTTATTTTGTGCTGCCTCTTGTGAATAGGAAGATCTGATTCTGCATTCTCTTGCTCTAAGATATGTTCAACATAGCCAACAGCTGTTACAAAGAATATTCATAGTTAGTGTGCACTTGTTACACTCCTTCCTTGTTATAGTCCTTAAAATTCATACTTATTTCAGTCTACTTCTGTCTGTCATGTTTATGTTCCACATACTGCTAATGCTGTTTGTTTCAAGATACCAGCTTACATTTTCTATGCCAAACACAGTCATATCCATATTTGTGGCTAATGTTATAGCATGTGAGACACAAATCATGAAACCCAACTGTGTGCAGGCAGTTCAGTAGGGAGGATAGAGGAGTCGCAAGGATAATAGTTGTGTAGCATGTCACTGCAAGTATGTTTCTTCATACTTTTTTATTAGTGCACTTGTAGTTTGGGGTATACATACGGTCATTTATGTGTCTGTCTGTGAATGTGTATAGGGACATACAGTTTTCTTTAAATTATTTATTTATTTGATAATGGATGGTTTAAAGAGGTGATATGTTTGCCTCTTTTTATCCTTTTAATTTTCCTTTGCTTTCCACAGCTAGTAAATTAAGTGTTGGGGTTATAGTCTACAATTTCTTCTCATTAGTTAGGGAATAGTTTTATTTTAATTTCTAGGATGATATTTTAATGTTGTATTTTATGTGTGCGAGTCCAGAAGATTTAGACTAGCTGGAAGACTTTAAAAGGTATGAGAAATATTGAATTTGGTACATGGGCAATTATTTTATAAGAAGTAAAGCAATGCCTTTGTGGCTCATTGCTTGCAGTACAAAATAAACAGTTCTCTTTTGTGAGGTGCAATAACTAATGCATTTCTTTGGGTAAAGTTTCATAAAGATTGATGCTAGATTTGTGAAGTAACTGAAAACTATACACTGTTTTATTTGCCCCCCCTGGATAACTCTGGTCTTTGATTAACTATTTTAGGGAACAATAAGTAACAATAGGTAAATGCATTTTGCTGTAAATGTGTTTTTTTTCCTGAATTTTACAACTCTGTGTTGTAGTTTATGGTGTCAGCTATTTTCTTATGTGACTGAGACTTTCTCATATATCAGGTCCACCAGTAACCAGGACACTAATTGAACTTGAATATTCTGCATCACAGTCAGGGTTTTATCCCACTACACTATAGAGTAACCCTGACTATGACACATGTATGCTTTGAGTTAACTGTTGCTTTGCAGTCTGATGTACAATTTTGAGACAGAGGTTAACTAGAATGTTGAGAATCAGCCCACATATCCATTTTATTTATTGTTAATTGATTTTTTTTTTTACTTTTTTTATGTTTCAGGGAAGGTTAGAGTAGGTGACGTCTGCTTTTTATAACGTCTGTTGCCCTTATCTTAAGTGTGCGTACAATAGTTGTTTTTATTCAGTTTGTAGTGCTTCTGTTGTATTGTGATTTTGTGTGTGTGTGTGTGTGTGTGTGTGTGTGTGTGTGTGTGTCTTTTCTTGGCTATTTCTTCTATGATATATGCATTGATTGTAATGTATTGCAAGTTGTACTGCATTGTATAGCTGTGAAATGGTTAAGCAGTAAGTGTTTGCTAGATAGCTGTTTTGCACTGAATGCCTACCAGGTTGTGTAAATTCAGAGTTAAGCAATGAATCTTTGGGAGTGTTTTATGTGAGAGAGGAAGGGGCTTAGCAGACAGAAAGTGAGGTTGTTTGGAATGGAATCTTAAGATAGGGAAAGAATGACTGAGTGTTTAAGGCAAGGCAAGGAGATTTTTAGTCTGTGTGGTGTGGGTGTTTATATAAACCCTGCCTCCCATCCGTTTAGTTTAGTATTTTAGTTTTTGTGCAATGGGAAAGGTTTATGATTTCTTTGTGGTCCCCCTCTCTCCTTTGCTCCCTTGTCAATATCAGGAACTAGTTAGTAATACGCAGAGCAGGATGCTGCTTCTGGGTATTCTTTCTCTGCTGGTGTGAGAGGGAGCAGTTTTAATATGACTCCCTAGTGCTGCTGATGTGAGAGAGAATATTATTGATGCAACACTAATGGCGAAATTGATGTGAAGTGGGTAGTTTTAGCATGACTTTCTAGGGTGAGTGGGCTTTAGAAAGCTGCCATTACATGTTTAATGTTTTCTTTTATACAATGAGTTTTATCTTGAAAATGAATAAATATGATGGTTTGGCTTGGTAGTACAGTTGTTGGTTACATGGGAACATGGGAATTCTGCTGCAGTTATTATGTTTGGGGCAGGGTTTCATGGGCAAATGTACATTGTATTGTATACTTATTGTACTTATTGTAAGCAGCTATACCTCACAGTCCTTGCTGTCATGGGTCATGGCTGAAAATGACCTTTGAACTAGTGCACTCACCTGATTAACACACACACACACACACACATATATATATATATATATATATATATATATAGATATATGTATATGTGTGTGTGTGTGTGTGTGTGTATAGGTTTACCATCAAAATCTGGAAGAACACTTGTGCATTTAATCATGCACTGAAATATAATGTTGAAAATAAAAACAATTTGACTTCACAATTTTGAAAAATGTTAACACTGATGCTTTGGTATTTGATGTTTTGAAAATGTGACCATTGAACTGCATTTGCTGTCCAGATGTTGTTATTACAAGTTTGCTAAGTTTACTTTCAATTTTTTAACACTTTGAAGTCAAACATCCACTGTAACACAAATCGACAAACTGCATTTCTGGATTTTAATGTCATTCTGCCAGTGTCATTAAGTACCACAATTCAGCCGCATTTACACGAAGATAAAATGAAAAATAAGAAGTCACACACTGCCCATAGTAAACAATATGTATAAATTACAAAAAGGGCAATACACACCAATAAAATAAACATATGTAAATGCAACAAATATAGAATGATGGCAACTCTCGCCTTTGGATCATACCTATCTTTATGGAGTGTATCACTGAGTACCCTGCCACCTGTCACAAACATACCCATATCTTTCCTGCCACTCTGTCAGTCACCTAAGGTTGCCTGAGCCATATACAGGGTTTTATCCCTCTATGTCACTTGAGCAGCTTTTAAAGAATTATAGTTAAACTGAGAATTCTAATTAAAAGCATTGCTAATATGAGATATTTAAACTTAGATTGGATTTCCTGTTTTTAGCACATTTTATTTTTTTTACATCTGAACTCATAGTGTAAATAGATTTAACTGTGGTTGACCTTTTATGGGCATTGGCTCCATCAGAATTTCATGTGTATTCACTGAACTACTTAAAACACCCACAGAACTGTGTTAATTAGTTCTGAAGTTGTCTGTCCATTTGTAAAGGACAAATCAATTAACTGAAAGTTGTATGTGTTTTTCTTGTTTTGGTATTCATAAATCTGTGTGGATTACTATCATGGTTTTGGTTTTCCTCTGCTGGAGATATTCAGTAGTGCACTTTTATATTCCAAATTCTACTTACCTGAGCTGAATCCACCGAAGTTGCAGTTCAATGACTGAATGGACTGCCAAATTCCTTTGACAGAGAAAAGAACCACTTGACCACCATGGTGAACTCTGCTCTCTTCCGTGTAGTGCAATCTCAGAGTTGGTATATTTAAGTTGGGGGTGGTGGTGGGCGAAGCTCCACTCATTGGTGGGTTTAGTTTTTTTCCATTTCTGTTTGGTTTCCATGGTGGTCAAGTGGTTCCTTTCCCTGTGAAATTAATTCGCCAGTCCATTCATTCATTGAACTGCAGCTTCGGTGGATTCAGGTTGGATAAGTAGAATTCAGTGGATTGTACTTTCATTTAATGAAAGTAGATCCATATATATATATATATATATATATATATATATATATATATATGTGTGTGTGTGTGTGTGTGTGTGTGTGTGTGTGTCTGTGTGTGTGTGTGTGTGTGTGTGTGTGTGTGTGTATGGGAGCACTGGCATTAGTTAACTGGTGATTTATTCAATCTTTCCTGCCTGCTTTATTTGGCTGAAGGCAAAAAAAGGTGGGAGTATGCCTTTTCTCATTGTGCACCTGGAGCCACAATTCATGATAAACAGTTTGCTTTAATATTGAAATGTTGGTAAACAAGTAAAAGATAAGCACTTTTATCATCTTAATGAAAAATTCTTCAGATAAGTGGTGCAGTGGTAACATTGTTTTCTTACAGCAACAGGTTCCCTGGTTCAGTTCTCATCTGTGGCGCCTTCTGTGTGGAGTCTGCATGTCCTCCCTGTGTACGTGTGGGTTTCCTCCGGGTGCTCTTGTTTCCTCCCAATTTGCAAAGACATGCGTCTGGAGTGTTTCCTAATTGGGGCCTCTGCTGAAAATTGGCTTAGTTCCAAGTAGGACTTTCCTGGTTAACAAATATTAAATAAATAAATGTTTGAAAAATTGCATCCAATATATACACCAATATAGATCATATGAATGCCAAGCCTCCAGTTATGTCATGTTTCCTTTGGGAGGATGTAAAGAGAAATTTTAGAAGATGTAAAGGGCCATGCTGGTAGAAAAATGACATGAATTACAACAGATTTAAGTTAGTTTATACATGTGGTTCTCATTTTTACATACTGATAATGTACTGGCAACGTATTGCAGCCATCACCTTTCTAAAAAATTCAGTTTTAAAATACAGGTGATATATATATTTGGTCATTTAAACCAGGCCAGTTCATGGCATTAAGTTTCAATTGCCAGTGAAGTTCAAGTTTTTCCAGATTGAGTGCCCACGAGCCCCCTCAGTTTGACAGGACAAATTCTTCTAAAATGAAAATTTTAAATATGTGGTCAGGCAATTCCATGGTATGCTTGAAAAGATAACTGGTATCCTTTTTAGTTCTAATGTCATAAGTGTACTCATAAATTCTGTAACATAGATGTCTGTCTGTCTTACCAACGTAAAACCCTTCACAGTTTTGGCAATGAGCACAATAAATGACTTTAGTAAAATTACAATTAAAATAATTTTTGGGTCTAAATTGGACACCATTAATGACAAACTAATTGCCAGTTAAAATATACTAGCAGTATGGGCAGGAGCCACATTTTGCCATCCCAAAGTGCTTTGGTTGTTGTGCTGATTTCTTCTCAAATAAAGCTTTGAGGTTTTGCCTTTTCTTATAAACAATATTTGGAGCCAAACTACATGTTCTATAATGCGTTTGTCATTTGTTAAAATATTCCAATTTTTGTAAGTATGCTTATAATACAGTAACTGTCCAGATGAAATACTGTAATAAAGGAATCCTTATAATTATCATTCCTATTAGTGATATGTGAGAATGTTTGTGCATCCACAACCAATGGACTAATATGATCCTGCACTGTTGTCCCAAGGATGGGTACAAAGTGTTTCCGTTCATGTTTATTCATGATCTCGATCATTAATTCTTTATTAAAAGTGAATGTATACCTATGTTTTGAAATCATGCCCCTTAACAGGTTGCATTCTTCTCAAAACCTTTAATAATCTTATAATTACTTATTATACAGCAGGAACTTCTCAAATCTGTGATCATTTGGGCAGTATGGACAAATTGGCCTTTGACAACCACTCTCTTCAGCAACTGGGGATGCATATTTGTGTAGTGGAGAAATTCGCTAGAGTAAGTTTCTTTTCAGTAAATTTCAGAAGTAAATCTTTTGTTGATATTGTCTTTTTTGAGCCAAACATCTAGATATGCTATATGGTCATCATGGACTTGGTGGGGGGATTGGAGAAATTCCGTGGTGTTGATGAATTCCAGGCACTGGGGAATAAAGTCAACATCTCCATCCCCAAAATAAATATATACTATAGAAAGTGGACTCAAAAACAAACTTTTCCTCCCACTGTATCATTACTGCATTGACAAATATCATTACTGCATTGACAAATAAACCCCACATGCTGAACCCATGACTCTGTGTGTGTGTGTGTGTGTGTGTGTGTGTGTGTGTGTGTGTGTGTGTGTGTGTGTGTGTGTGTGTGTGTGTGTGTGTGTGTGTGTGTGTGTGTGTGTGTCTATTTATCTATATTTGGAGCTCACTGTACCCTCTTAATGTTCCATATTTAAATATTGTGCATGTTAGGTTGTTAGGAGATGAGAAAAATAATATTACATCTTGGTTACTGGCCATCCCCAAATAAATTCATATTTGTACACATGAAATACTGCTCATTTTATATAGATTGAGTAATGAAATATTTTACTATTATTTTATTTTTTTAAACATATTTTCCTTTATTCAGCATGAAAAAAAGATTTTTTTGTTGTTTTCCTTGTCGATGCTGTATACATGAAAAGCAGCCCCATTACAAAATACTTGTATTTCTGTTCTGAATATTATACATGTAGATGTGTATCTGCCTTTATGGTTTGTTATCTGACTTTCAACATGGTGAGTGCTGCTTCAGTAAATGAAGAAATGGTATGCCCTGCCAGGAGCGGCCTTAAGTCAACTGGTGCCTTAGGCAAAAGGTCTCCATGGCGCCCCCTACCACACTATCCGCTGCCCCCATCCTAGTCTACCTACACCAAATAAATACTGGAAAAGTGCCCCTGATAGAAGGGCGCCCTAGGTGGCTGCCTATGTGCCCTGCTGTTCTAAGCATGGATAATAAAATGAGTGCTAGAACTTAATGATTTTGGCAGAACAATATTAAATTTTAAGCTTAATCAGTTTCACATTTTGTGCTCAAACTAGCCTATCCCATTTGTCTTTAGGTTGGTGGCCTTACCCATCCCATGATCAGTAATTATATATTACCCCTAATGAGATTAACTGGGTTCATACCTTAGATAATTTGAGCAGACCCAACTATGGGACAAAGCATTCAGGAAATGCCACTGCCCATAAATATTACAAAGGGCAGTCATGGGGTAAATTTTCTGTTTCCAGTACATAGATCTGAGCTTGAAAATGGACAGGGATGAACTTTGTTTTATGTGGATGGGGAGTCTGTTCCACAGCAGTGGTATAATCTACGCGATATACCTGCACCTCGAAACTGTTCTGTTGATGCTGAAGAGGAGGTTTAGATCCCTACACCAACTATTTCTGATGCCTTTTGACTTGCTGATGTGCAGTAAATCTATCAGAGGATGCCTTGGATGCCAGACACAGGTCACCTCCTAGCAGTCTGTAGGATACCGAATATAGTGTCAGAGCTTTGGGTTGGTCCATCCTGGGAAATGTTGTTTAGGCATTGTATCCTTTTAGTAAGATATATCTTTGGGTGTTCTTATTGTTGCATACATGCCAAAGGGATCAATATATTAAATGTTTGGCCTAATAAGGAGAGAATAAAGGGGGCAATGATATCCCTGCCACAGATACAGTCCCTATGTTTATAAACTGTACAGTATAGCAGGATTTCCTTGCAACAATAGACACATGTTGGTAAAAAGTTGTTTCACTGTCAGTATAAGTTCCCAAATCCCAAACTACTGGGTAAAATCTTAGGGGAATTTTGTCAATGTGGTAGTTGCCTGGTATAGATGACTTCCCAAAGGATGCAATAACATATTTTTTGGCATTTAGTTTCAGACCATGATTTTCACACCATTTATTTATTTGAGACATACCTTCTTGCAGGATAGTCAAGTCATTTGGGGATTCAGTGACTGTTCCTCGCTTGCAGTCATCTGCATTCATCCAGTCAGAAAATTTTGTTGGTTGAGTGGTGATAAATTTTGCGATTATGGCAAAACAAAAATGACAAAACACATTGCACTCTAGTTAATTAAAAACAATGTGTACTGCCGCTCATTTATTGTGTTATATCAAATATTGTATCTTGCGTTTTTGGATAACTTTGGAATATACCAGTGGTTAAGATAAGTTTCATGTGTTCATATAAAGTTGCCTTCTATTGCAGATACTTAAACAAGGAATTAAAGGATAGTAATATCACTATTACACAAGTTCTGAACTGTGAAACTCCCCACAGATAATGCTACTAGTGAAATGAATATATGGGAAATGTAAGAAGGTTCGACTTCTATTTGTTACAGACCTTCCTACTTTAATCTTCAACAACTGGAAACCTGTGGAAATGTTACACTAATATATATCACTTGTCTCTTCAAAATTTTTCACAGGTGAGAAGCAGAGGTTTTTCAACAAAGAAACACTGGCATATGTTGATTTAATGTGTTTCTGGTATATTGTATGAAAACAGATGAGATTCAAGTGATCATCTTTTTCATAAATATGAGATAAGACTTCACATGGGGGGCTGTTTCTTCCTATTATCAACACTAAGGAGTCCAGCTGCTGGCAGTGATCTGGCTACGTATGCTTGGAATGGGCTAATGATAGAACACTGCAGCTTAAGCACAAACTGCACTATAACATCTTATAGACTGGGGTGTAAAGGTCCACCAATGATGACTTTTGGATCCAGTTCTGATTAATTGCATGTACTGGATCAAAATAACAGTGATGGCTTCATACATAACTATGCACACATGCATATGATTTGAGATCTACAGTTATTGTCGCAGATATAGTTGCAGGACAAGAGGATATATTATATGGATTTGCCATATAGGCTATAGAGAAAAAGATGGTGATTAGTATTAAGTAATTAACCTTTAGGGAAAAAAAGGGTAGTCAGAGACTTCAAGGTCAAGCAAATCCACTTGTGGGAAACAAGTAAGTCCAAAGGAACAAATGCAATATATGGACATAAAATCAGCTTCAGTAACCATATGCTTTTTATTTTATGAATTAATGCAGACAATAAGATCAATTCAATAAAGACATTCTTTGAGAGCTGTAATTCAGCAGTTTGTCATTATTTTCACTGGTATTGCTACTCTGGTTAGGATATAGTCTCTTGCACTTTGAACTCCATATTAGATATACCAAATAGTGACGCATCAGAAAATTATGAGAGGAGAGCAAAGGTTGGATGAGCATAACATGAAAACAGTAACCAAGTTTATTTTATTTGCTAGGTCTGTTTAGTTCTACATACTCTATCTGCTGGTGAAGACAACGGTAAAAGTACAGTATTGTTTCATTGTTTGTTGATTAATTAACCAACTTGTTTTATAAGAGTTCTGTCAATGTGAATATATTTTGTAAAAATCCTTTTGTGTGATTACTGTTTCCCATTTAAGTAGTTTTTCTTGTCATTTTAATCATACTCATATTTTCAGAAAATGATCTCTACCTTAAAGGTTAAATTTATATTTGGTTTTAGACATTTAATTTTCTTAATATGAGCTGTTATAATTTCTATTCCGATAAGATCAATGCATTTCAATGACAAACCTTTTGTCAACATAGAACATTTAGGGTCCCCTACAGATTATCAAAATTCTAAAAGGACGACTTTCATAAGGCCAAGACCATATCATCGACTTATGGAATTTCGAACACCTGTTACAAACAGGCACACAACAGAAAAAATTACCAATACACTGCTAGCAGGGGGGCAAGCCCCCCTGCACCCTTCATGGGGGGCTGTGCCCCCCACACCACCTGCTATTTAAATATATCAACTCTGAGATCACACTACAGTGTGGAAAAGGGAAATCTTCCCATTCCGCGCTGTATGGAGACCTCCATTCAGAATGGTTGAACTTTCAAAAGTCAATCATATGGCCTCGACCATTCGAAAGTCGGCCTTTTAGAATTTCGAGCAACTGTAGGGGACCCAGGATTTCTGATACTATCCTCTCTGTAAGTGTGTTCTGACAAACTGGGACAACACAGCAAAGAAACTATAATCTATACCCAGATAAATAGTTAAATAAACATAGCTCCCTGTTTATCAGGGCCATTTATTCTGCTTTGCCTTTTGAGTTATCTGTCATTAGTGTGTTGGCTAGTCCTTTATTTGCAAATTGCATGATGTTCCAAGAGGAAACATCTGATAGTGGCACTGAGTAGCATTGTAAATTGTCATCAACTACTGCATATACCTTCTAGAGGTTCGAACCAAAGAACAAGAACCAGGGCAAAACCTAAAAAAAGTCATTGAAGAGTAGTAATTCCAGATCACTGAGAAGGAAGTGCTGCCCTAACTTTACAAAACTGCTACACAATTGCATGTAAAAGTAACAAGGGAATCTGTATCTTACTGTATCTCTAATAGGGAACATCTGATATCCACAGATCGCTAGAAACTACATAAGAGAAATGCATTTAAGATAAATAAGTATAAAAGAAAAATAACATACAAAACATGCAGGGAAAGAAAGAAAATGGTGGCAGACAGGAAAGGTTTCTCTCTGCAGAGTCATACAAGAGGAAATATTCAGTTGAGCATGACTAAGCCATAGTGTGGTGAAGTGGTATGGAGTTATAGGCCAGTACAGGCCAATAAGGGAAGTAGAATTTTTGGTTTAAGACAGATTAAGCAAAGAAGTTAGCATAAAGAATATAAGGATGTGGAAAAAACAGAGAGATGTTGACAATAGCCATGTAGTACAGGAACAGAGCAAATTAGTAGAAAGGAATTATTTTAATAACTGCTTAAGTGAATGATTGTTAGGTAATGATCAAATAGGGATTGAGATGGAGTTCCAAAATGTGGCCACACAGTTGGAATATAAGCTGTACCAAATAAATCTATAGGGCACAGTTTATATTGCAACTGTGTGATGCTAGCCTTTTTAGGTAAGCATGAGTGGCATCTGTAACATGAGAGGAATAGGAGGGACTTAAACAGCAATGCAGGGCTGAGAAGACAATAATGAGAACAGAGGAAAAACAAAGGAAGGAAGAATGAGTGGGCGAGTGAGTGAGTGAGTGAGTGAGTGAGTGAGTGAGTGAGTGAGTGAGTGAGTGAGTGATAGGGGTAAACACAAGGCTTAACAGCAGTTAGATGTCATTTTCTGTACACTTCTGATAAAACAAGTAATACCTTTTTTGTTTATTACTAATGAGGTGAGTATTGAGGCCTAGCAATTTGTGAGGTAAGTTCTACCCAGGGGCTGTACTGTTCTTGGGATATGTATTACTTGTGGGTTACAATGAATCTGAACTGCTATGAACAGAGGTAAGAACTATAATCATTACTGGAGAATTAAAGAAAAAAATATATTTTCAATTAGAGCTAAAGTTAATTCAAAGCATCGGTCAAAAGTGAGGAGTTCAGTCCAGTTAGTGGGCTTATGGTGTGATATTTAGACCGGGTTCCGCGGGTGTGTTTCATCAGATTGGCAGCTTGATTGGTAAGCTGTCAGCTCCTTTCTGTAGCAGCTAAGTAACAGAATTATTGTGTTGAATATTGTCACTTCTGTTTATATACGTGTGTGTGTGTGTGTGTGTGTGTGTGTGTGTGTGTATAATACATCTATATATATATATATATATATATATATATATATATATATATATATATATATATATATTTATTTTATTTTACATTTGTTAACTGGGAAAGTCTGACTGGATACAGGTCCATTTTCAGCAGAGGCCTGGGGAGAAAAGCTCCAAATGTACAAAAACAAGTGTAAATACAGTGAAATTATTACAGTGAGTTATCACAAAGCTGAGATTTGTTTAACGATAAGTACATACAGTTACATGTTTTTTCTCACATACACACAACAAAGGTTGGAAGCAACTAGCTGAGAAAGAAATAGTTAAAAGATTTTATCTGAAAAAGGAAATCACATATATTAAGGTGGTTATCATACATGATGTCGTGTTAACTTTAAATCATTCCAGTAGGTGGGTGATACACATAATTTTAAACAGTTAGAGAGTCAAAGTTTTATTCTTGTAGTGAGGTTCTCATTTATGAATTATGTTTGAGTGGTGTTAGTCAGGGTTTGTACGGGGACAAAGCCACTGCATTTTTAGGTATTTCCTAAGGGATGTTTTGAATTGGGATAAGGAGGTGTCAGTGGTGAGTTCAGCTGGATGTAGGTTCCAGTTTTTACCAGCAGAGTTGCAGAATAGTGATTCACCAGCTGAATTGTTGGTTTTAACAGTTTGCACAAGCAATTTTTTGGAAGAGCGAAGGGATTTTAGGTTAATGTAGGGGGTAATAATATTTTTCAGTATGGGTGTACTGTCTGGTTGGTAGAGGATTTTGTGAACAACTATTAGTTGGTTATATTGCAGTTGATAGGGTAGTTCAAGCCAGTCTAACGACTGAAGGTTAAGGCAGTGATGGGTTCTATGAGCTGATCCTGGGACAAATCTGGCAATGTTATTGTAGCATCTAGTTATCTTATTGAAGTTTGATTTGCTTAGGTTTACGAAGATGGGTGAGGCATAAAGAAGAGTTGATAGCAGATGTGTACGACCAATAACAGTTCTAGCAGATGGGGTTAGGAATGGTTTAATCCTGTATAAAGAGCCTAATTTGTTATTAACTGTTTAATAGCTTTGTCTATGTGAGCATCAAACTTGAGGTTGTTGTCGATGATCACTCCCAGTAGTTTAGTACTAGGTTCTGGGGAAATTATGGTACCATTTTTAGATATTATGGTGAGAGGTGGTGATGGGACCTTGCGAGTGGGGAGAAGAGTAATAGTTTGGTTTTATTTGCGTTTAATAGTAGTTGGCGACCAGTGAGCCAGTTCTCTACTTTGTTGAAAGTGATTTGGGACAAGGATTGTAAATCTATGGGTGAGGTGGCAGACCAGATTAGGGTTGAGTCATCTGCATACTGAATACAAGCTGCATCAGAGATGACTTTGTACAGGTCATTAATGAATATGAAGAATAGGAGGGGACCTAATATAGATCCCTGTGGGACTCCAGTGGTGACTGGTAAAAGGGATGATAGGTTATTCTTCCAAAGTACAGCTTGTTGTCTGTCATTTAGGTAAGAAAGAAACCAGGTAATTGCTAGGTTATCTATGGAGAGTGATTTTAATGTGTTTTAGAGTAGCTGGTGATTTATCATATCAAATGCCTTGGTTAGGTCAAGGAAGAGGGCTGAGGAGAGATTGTTGTCATTATGGTTTTGATTTATTGTATGGGAGAAGGAGAGAAGGGCTGAGGTTGTACTATGGCAAGGTCTAAATCTGTGCTGGGAGGGGGCTAGGTGAGTGTTTTGATTCAGATAGGCAAGAAATTGCTTGTAGATAAATTTTTTCCATTATTTTAGCCAAGAGAGACAGAATGGCTATAGGCCTATAATTTGAAAGTTTAGTGGAATCTCCCCCTTTATGAAGAAGAACAATGTGGGTGATTTTCCAGATGTGGGGGATATAGGCTTCGTGGATAGTTCTATTGATTAAAATTAATATGGGGTGTGCTATTTCATTAGCAGCTTTTTGGAGAGATTATGCAGGTAGCAGTTCTGCTGAAATGGTGGTGGGTTTCAGTTTTTTAAGTAGGGACTTAATAAAAGATGTTGCTACTGTATAAAGCTTAAAGGGGATCTTATTATCAGATGTGGGGTTGGTGGTACTTGGGTTTTAGGGAGATAGCTTACTGGCTAAGGATTGCACAGTTTCTGTAAAGAAAGTGTTAAAGGTGTTAGCAACAATTTTAGGAGGTTGTCGGAGGGCAGTTAAGGGGGTAGAGGTAGTTGACTGGCCTGAGTGGAGAAGTTTGTTTATGCCTGACCAGAATTTTTGTGGTTGATTTTGGTGCTTTTGTTGCAGATTACAGTAGTAATTATTTTTGTCAAGCATAATAGGCTTCTTTGTATCATTTCTCAGCTGTTTATATATAAGGTGGTCTTTTGGGGATTTAGTGGTTCTCCAGGAGGTCCACGCTTTGTTTCTGCTAATAATTTTTTGTCTTGTATCATTGGACAGCCATGGTGCTACTTTGTTATTGGTTCTGAAAGTGCATGGGGGAGCATGGTTATCCAGGATAGCAAGAAATGTATAGTTAAAGTATGAGACTGCTTCCTCTAGTGGAAGTAGCCATAGGTTGGACCAGTCACGTGTTAAATTAATTTTTTAATTTAGTCTGAATAAAGTTCTTACAACTTCTAATGGTTTTAAAGGAAGATTGTTGAGGGATGTCATTTCTTTTTCTGATTATATAGGTTAGGAAATGATCACTAACAGCCTCAGGTATGGTGCCGGTTTTATATATCTGGGGTAGGTTGTTTATTAATATCCAGTCTAGGATACTTTCCTTTTTGTTAGGCTTATTGATTCTGGTTGGGGAAGATATCATCTGGGAGAAGCCATGAAAATTTATATGAGAGGAGGGGACATCTGAAGAGCAAGTATTCCAGTCGATATTAACATCCCGGAGAATACAGTTTCCTGGGTGCAGTTAGTTTAGAGCCATTGCAGGATACCCTCCAAGGTATTTGTGTTTGTTTTACATATATATATATATATATATATATATATATATATATATATATATATATATATATATATATACATATATATATATATATGTGTGTGTGTTTTTACACAGAAACACACACACATGCATGCACACACACACACACACACACACACACACACACACACACACACACACACACACACACACACATACACACACACACACACACAACACACACACACATACATACACACTCACAGATATATATATATAATTTTTTTTTTTTTTTTGCAGTTGGTTTACCAGGATAGTCCATTGGGCCAAGATGAACCCATTTTCAATGGAGTCCTGGGGAGAAAAGCTCCAAACACAAGCAAGGTTACAGTAAAGTTTTAGGTTACAATCATTACAAATACTACAGACTAGTGAAAAAAAATTACAAATAGTACAGACTAGTGAAAAACATTACAGATACTACAGACTAGTGAAAAAAAAAAACATTACAATATAAATACTAAGAAGCCATTACATTTTAAGAAAGGTTGCTCTAAGAGGTACATTCTAATACATTCTTTGTAAATAGCTTAGTGCATGCAAGAGCAGGATGTATGAATTAGGAGAGTAAGTAAATAGGAAATTGCCAGTGTAAAGAGGGGAGGAGATTATGTGGGGTGGAATCAGGAGCATTCCCACTGGGATATTAGATGTGAGTGAAGAGATTTTTTGAATGAAAAGTGGTTTGAGGTGGTACAAATGGATGGTGGTAGGGAGTTCCAGAGATATGCTAGACCATAGGATAGGAGATTTTTACCTGGGGGACAAGTTGGTTTATATAATTCTATTAGGTTTTGGTTGTTAGTTTTTAGTTGTCTATCAGGGAGGTGCATTTTAAAGGCAGAGGAAAGGGAGGGACAGAGAGAGGGGTTGAAAATGAGCTTGTATGTAAGAGAAAGTTGAGTGTAGGTGAGATGATTGGATAGTTCTAGCCATTTTAGTTTGTGGAGAGATGTACAGTGGTGGGTGGAGGACTTATGGCTGGTAGCAAACTTGGCAATTTTTTATAGCAAGAGGAGAGTTGTGTTTTAAGTGAAGATTGTAGGTTAGTTAGGAGTGGGGCTCCATAGAGTAAGGAGGGGATAAGAAATGTGGTAGTGGTAGTGAATTTAGTGGAGGGTGTGAGATAACGATTTTGTCGGTAGAGCATGCCAAGTTTTTGGTGTTTTTTTTTTTATATTTAGTTGAAAGTGGGAGTTGAATTTAAGCTGATTGTCAATTTGGACCCCTAGTAATTTGGCCTCGATACCAATTTGGGAGATGTGTTGTTATGACTAGTAATAGAGAATATGCTTTTATTGAAAGAGGTGACTTTAGAGGGAGTATATACCATTAATTTGGTTTTAGAGGCATTGAGTGCTAGGTGATTTTTTTTCATCCATTGTTTGGTGCTTGAGAACACATCTTGTGTAAGCTTTAGGAGTGTAGGGATGGAGGTGGCAGAACAGATAATAGTTGAATCATCTACGTATTGGATAATATTTGTGAAAGGGATGGAGTCGCAGAAATCGTTTATAAATATATTGAAGAGGAGACGACCCAGTATGGATCTCTGGGGAACTCCAGTTGGGGTGTTAAGGAATGAGGAGGTGGCCTTTTTCCATTTTACTGCTTGATATCTATTGGATAAGAAGCTACTGAACCAGTTCAGAGAGGAAGGTGATAGGTTAAGCTTAGAGAGTTTAGTTAAAAGTAGATGGTGAGAGATAGTGTTAAAGGCCTTAGAGAAGTCAAGTAGGAGGGTAGAAACAATGTGACCAAAGTCCTGGGCTTTATTCACAGTTTCTAGGAAGGAAAGAAGGGCAGTCATAGTGCTGTGACTGGGACTAAAATCATGTTGTGTGGGAGTTAGTAGGTGATTGTCTAAGTGATGAGGTAGGAGTTGTAGATGGATACACTTTTCGAGGAGTTTAGAGATGGGACATAGAATGGCGATGGGACGGAAATTAGAGATAGTGTTATTGTTGCCACCTTTATGCAAAGGTATGATAAAAGCCTTTTTCCAAATTTGGGGTACTAAACTTTCTTGGATATAGAGCGGTTAATTAGAATGCTGATAGGGTAGGCAATGGCTTCAGCAGCTATGCTAAGACAGTATGAAGGAATGTTATCAGGGGCATACGAGCATGGCTTCAGTTTCTGAAGGAGTGTTTTTATGTTAGATGTGGGTATAGGTTTTAATGAGAAAGGTGGAGAGTGGGAAGGGGGATATTTGGGAGTGGTGGTGATGGAGAAGAAATGAAAGGAGAAGCATAAGTGGGGGGTGTAGTGTTGGTAGAGGATGATGGGGTTGAAGTATAGGGTGTGGTGGCGTTAGAGAATTATGAGGTTAGTTTGGAAATAGAATCAATGAAAAAAGAGTTAAATTGTGTAGCCAAGTCTATGTCAGGAGCATTGGGGTCTGGGCTGGGGTTGTCTGTTTTGCTGGGATTAAAGAGGGTGGATATTCCTTTCCAGAATTTTTGAGAGTTTGTTTTATTGTTGTGTTGCAGTATGGAGAGGTAATTCTGTCAGTGATGATGAGCTTTTTTACTTTGTTTCTAAGTGTTTTGTATTCATTATGGGTGGGGGGAGTCCTATTTTTCTGGTAATGTGCCCAACCTTTATCTCTGTGGCGCATGGTTGCTAGTGAGTTTTTGGTTAGCCAAGGGGCAGATTTGATTTTTGTTCTTTTTGTCTTTATGGGAGCATGGTGATCTAGGAGGTTTAAGAAAGTTGAGATGAAGTGAGCAACTGCGTTTTCTAGGGGTTGAGTTTTTAGAGTGTTCTAGATTATCGCTTTTAGAGAGTTAGAAAAGGACAGTGTTTTTGGTAGCGAGTAGTAATATAATTATGAGTGAGATGTAAGGGTGAAGGAAGTCAATGTGTAAATGTGGGTAAGTGGTCACTAAGGGGATCGGGAAGGGTGCCACTGTCAGAGAAATAATGGGGGTGAGAGACTAAAATCCAGTCTAGGGTACTACCACTGGAGAGGTTTTTTGAGGGCCGGGTTACGGAGCTGATTAGCTTAGAGAAATTGTATAGGTTGATGTTAAGTGGGTTTGTGGGAGACTGAATGGATGACTAATTAATATTCATGTCTCCAAAAATTATTGTTTCATTGCAGATGTTGATATCTATATATATACCCATATATATATATATATATATATATATATATATATATATATATATATATATATATATATATACCCATATATATATATATATATATATATATATATATATATATATATATATATATATATATATGGGTCTACCTGAAAACACAGAATTCTGACAACACCGACAACGAGATAACCAACACTGGAAGATCGACAATGGAGATGACTGATGATAGAAAATCCCAACGCTGAGAACACCAACATGTTAAGGTAAGTATGTGATAGTGACAGACGTTAGGGTCAGGGTGCGGGTAAGGTAAGTGTGCGATAGTGACAGACTTTAAGGTTAGGGGTGGGTTAAGTGAGTTAGGGTTAGGGTGCGGGAAAGGTAAGTGTGCAATAGTGACAGACTTTAGGGTTGGGGGGTTAAGTGAGTTAGGGTTAGGGCGCAGGTTAGGTGAGTTTGCGATAGTGACGGACCTTAGGGTTAGGGTTTGGGTTAAGGTTAGTGCATAGATAGTTGTGTATGTAAGGTTTAGTGAAGGTTTGTAAGGTTTTTGGTGTGCTTGTGTTGTGTGTCTGTTTTACAGAAAAGGTATTTGTTTTGTTTTTTTGATTGTTGGGATTGTGGTTTGTCAGGCATGTAAAGTTTCGTGCTTTTGAACTTTCGGTTTTGTGGTGTCGGTTATCTCGTTGTCGGTGTTTTTGCATGTCGGTGTTTTCAGGTAGACCCATATATATATATATATATATATATATATATATACACACACACACACACACACACACACACACACACATATATATATATATATATATATATATATATATATATAGGGTCTGTATTACTATACTATATTCCTGAAAGCCGACAATATCAAAGCTGACATTGTTGACATGAGAATATCGAATGCTCAGAATCTCGAGTGTGTAAACAGAAATCTCCGTAAGTGGAGATTTTCGTTTACTGCAATGTGGTGCAGTTTCGGAGTTGGTATATTTAAGTAGCAGGGGCGTGGGGGGGTGCAGGGGGACTTGCCCCTCTGCTTAAACTCGTTAGGGTACTTTTTTCTTTTTTTGTGTGTGTGTTTTTATAATGTCGACGTTTGAAGACATCGATCATTTGGTGTCGACCATATGTTGTTCGATGTTTTTAACCGTCGATCTTATAATATAGACCCCTTATATATCTCCATGGAAAACATACTCGAATGCATGCAATAACCTGACTTTTGATCAGCTGTACATTTTTTTTTCTATGAGATATCACAGTACATTTGGAATTGTGGAATTTGTCCTTTATCCATTCTAGTGCAATATCGGAGTTGGTATACATAATTAGTAAGGGGTGTGGGGATACAAACAAGGTGTTTTTGCAGGTTATAAATAAACTGTTGATTCACAAGTTATATTCAATCACTTACCATTCAATGTTTTGATTTGTCAATATTTGACAGACATTCACATACAGAAAACAAAATAAAAGATTAAGAAGAGAAAATTTATTTTGTGTTTAGGCTGCTGACAACTGACAGTTGGAGGCATTGAACAATCATACCTCTGATATGGGTTAGTGGAAACCAGTGGAAGACTAATTTAAGTGCTTGATAGTTAAACTAATTATTTTAGTTAATTTTGCAGAATGTGATCTCCTATTACAGTAAAGTTATATGTTCCTTTGCTTGATGTAGTGTTAAGTTAAAGAATGTATTCAACCTTGATCATGAAATTTGCAGGGCTATTGAGGTACATGCTGTGTGGTGGACTGGACATAGCATACATGAAGTAACATTGAAATATGATCTGAGTTTGGTCCTGGAATTTATTAAGTTGGCACCATCAGTTCCATTAGTGGACGTCCAGTTCTGTGAGGTGTAACTCTCAGCTGTTGCAGTTTCTTGACTCTGTTTTGGTTCCTACTTTGTGTGTGTGCTCATTTCAGTCAGTAGTGATTGCAAGCCCCAACTTTTCAGTGTTGCTTTTCACCTTGCTAGTTGGTATATAAAAATGAAAAAAGAGAAAGGAAAATAAAAGTATAAATTCTAATAGGATAACCCACTTCAAACTACCTCATTAGCAGCAGGTTTCAACATTTCAACCAAACAGGTCACTGCGGTAAAGTTGAGTGATGTTAACTAATGATATTCCACAGAACTGGGATGTAAGGCTATATGGATTTACTACAAAAACAATAAGTAGGATGCAGTAACTTCAGAGGAAGTATGAAAGGGCAAAGAGGTCCCACTTCCCTCCATTGTGAATGAGAGATAGCAGGATAGGCATGGGCTACAATTTGTCCATGAGGAGTTGATTTGTTCGATCTCCTATTGTATCCTATTGATACGGTTAACCCTTAAAGAACAGATTCTTTGGAACTACAGACAGCATTCAGTTGTGCAGCACTCCTTACAAACTGGCCACAACTAAAAAAGCCTTCTATAAATATGCACCTTCAGGTCGGAACAAACTCCCAGAAGAAATAAGGTAAGTCAGCAAACTTACTACTTTCAAAATACAACTAAAAAGCTTAATGATAAAACAGCACTTCCGTAGGTATTCTAGAGATGCTGGTTAGAAAGCACCTATGATACCAAGGATATTGCCAATATCCTGGCAGATCAATTCAGTGCCAACTTCACCCCCCTCTCACCCCCTAAACGGCCCATCTCAATATCAGAAGATTGCAAAATTCCGGTAATAACAGCCACACAGGTAAAAAACACAGTATTCAAAGCTAAGAATACAGCATCCATGGGACCAGATGACATCCCAGGCTGTGTACTACATGAACTACAAAATGAACTGGTACCTCATCTAAGTGTCATGATTAATCATAGCCTCACCTCCGGCTTTGTGCCCACTGAGTGCACACAGCTACAGTTATCCCACTCCACAAGAGAGGAGCCACCTTGGATCCTGGGGACTACTGAACCATCAGTCTGACAAGCCTGATCTGCAAGGCCATGGAATATATTATCATGGAACTTATAAACGAAGACATTGGCAACCTTCAAACACTAGCCCCCACCAAGTTTGAGTTTGTGAAGGGCCAATCTTGTCTCCTGAACCTGATTGACTTCTTCAAATCAGTCTCCAGAGCCGTGGATGAGGGTAAGGCAGTCCACACAGCCTATCTGGACTTTGCCAAGGCCTTTGACACCATCCCCCACTCTAGAATCATAGATAGACTTACTAAGCTGGGCATTAAGCCTTACGTCACTTGATGGCTTGACAACTGGCTTACTGAGAGAACCCACACTGCAAAAGTTGCCGACTCCAAATCCAGCTCCAGACAAGTGACAAGTGGAGTACCTCAGGGTTCAGTCCCGGGACCGCTCTTGTTTGGCATCTACTTCTCTGAAGTACAGGCCAACACTAAGGGACTCTGGCTAACAAAGTTTGCAGAAGACTGCAAACTGGGAGCCATTACTGAATCCCCAAATGATGTAGATACTCTACAGAAGGGCATTATAGAAACATATGCTTGGTGCCAGAGACATGGGCTCAAGCTCAATGCCAAGAAATGTATAGTTATCCCCTGTGGGAAAAACATGTACCCGTGAATTACCACATAGGTGGGAGTACACTAAACACCGGAAGTGAGTTAAGAGACTTAGGGACACAGGTGGACATTGGTCTCACCGTTGATAACCACATGGCCACAACAGTCAGGAAATCCATCTATGTGGCACACCTTATCACTAAGGGCTTTTCATCCAGAAAAAAAGGAGGTCATTGTCCCACTGTACTCATCCCTCATTAGACCCATTATAGAATACAATGCCCCATTTGGTATGTACCTCCCAAGACATCTGCAACAACTGGAAAGGCCAGAGAAATACCTCATTAAAGGAATCAGAGGCATAAAGCAGATGCCCTATGCTGACCGCCTTAAAAAACTCCATCTATACTCTGTCGCATATCGTCGACTCAGAGGCGATCTCTGCTTAACATACAAATCCATGTCAAACCCAGAGCTGTTGGACATGCTACACTTAAATAAATCCCAATCTCTCAGAGCCACACGCTCCAGGGATGTAAACCTTGTCATCACAGTAAACAAAACATGCTGGAGGGATAGGTTCCTGACCCAGAGACCCCCCCCCCAGACCCTGGAATAGACTGCCCATACATGTCAAGCAGAGCGCCTCTTTGGCCATCTTCAAAAGGATAAAAATAAAATGAACCAATTGCAGTCACAAACACCAGGGAGTCCCAAATATAATCAAGCAGGTAAAATTTAATAGAACTGAGTGTTTTCATCTACAATAATAAAGACTTCATCAGAGTTAACCAAACAAAACCAAAAAGTACTACTTTGATTTTTCATTATATCAAAACTGGTAAAAACCCACACACTATTTATTTAAACATATGCATTAAAACTATTAATGGTCTCAGCTGTAAACTTAAACCTGCAGCAATTTTAATTAAATACTATCATAAAGAAAGGTGATATCAAAAGTTAAACAATTAAGAATCAGATGGCAAAATCTGGAAGAAACACTCTTAGCTACTGAACAATGAGTGTTAATCTGGAGCATGTTAAAATATACAAATATACAAATACACAAATGTGTTCTGGTTAAATGGATCAACTTATTAGGACACAAAACAGGTATAACCTAATCACAAAGAGTTTAGTTAAAGAAGATATGAAGGAAGACTCTTCCTGTTGGAGATGTTACTAAAATAAAATAGGCTATAAAGGAGTCTCCTGAGAATGTTCCAAATTAGGCATCAGTGGATCCAGTCTAAGGTGACTTGTGATAATCCTTTTGCAGAAGAAATGAAATCAAACTGGAAAGTAAGTATCTTTGGCATTGATTAGGAGTGAAGGGGGTTTCTCCTAAACATCCAAAGTCAAACTGATATTTTTATGTTTTTGAAGTATTATCATTGCTTAAAGAGACAGTAACTCAATTTTAAACATTACTGCAAGTTATTAAGAAAAGTGTTGCAATCACTGAAAGGGAAGGACTAATAAAACCATCACGTCCATACTGGAACTTAGTGTTTGCCCTCTTTGGTTTTACCTTCAAAGATGGAGGAGCTGTAATGTGAATCACATTGAAAAAGAATGAGTCAAATCCATCCTTAACTCTTTTTATTAAAACTGCTTTATTTTCTCATTTATTTCTTGTTTAAAAATTGAATACAAATTATGTGACTAAATATCAGATGTTGTCGATACTACAGTCAGTAACTGAGTATGTTGATTTAGAAAATGAGCAGTACCAGTAGAGCAATAAATCAGTAACCTGCCTTAAGCTGATCTAACAGAACATGTAATTCCATGCTGCATACAGCTTGCAAAATGAAATTATCTCATTATAAAAATCATCACATTGAGCACAAGATTTTAAGCTTTTTCTGTTTAAATAATCATAGCCAAACTATTCTGTGATCGTGAAGTTAATAATACAACTTATTTTTCATAAAATAAACATTTCAGGCTGCATTGAACTTTTTTGTTACTTATAATTACAACAGCTGGAAATACAGAAGCATAGCATACAGAAAAGATATGTCGGACATCTGAAATGATAGGATGAATCCGTCTAGATATTGTAACTTGGTAAAGGAAAATTGTGCTTTCAAACCCAATGAAAACAATGTAGAGTGATGTTAAAATAACAGTAGTCTTGGCTGCTCTGATCTCTGCACTGTTATTCTGTGTCTTTGTGTCATTTCTTATGACTTTTACTTGTTTGTTGTGGTTAAACAGCATCACTATGATGTATACACTAGCAAAAACCATCAATATCACAAATATGAAATCACGAAAAAGTAAACTAAAAATAATTGTCGTAAAAGTTATATAATCAGGGAAATGAACAGAACAGTATCCAACATAAAATGTGTATTCCAAGTCTGTGGAATTTAATGTTGCTACTGTGTGCAATGCAGGGCTGATTTCTATTATCATATTTACTATTAATATAAAAATAAAGGCAATGAAAGTGTATCGAGACAGTTTCAGTTTTAAAACAAATAACCTGGAAGAGGGAGGAGAGAGGATTATACTCTGAACACAAACAAGAATGCATGTCAGGCAGATCGCCATTCCTCTGGATGTCCGTGCTATGAACATAACAACTTTACATCCTGCATTGCTGTATAGATTTTTTAATCCAAAGACCACAAATAGTGTTACAGGAAGACCTCTGGTCAAGATTAGGATTAAATTTGTTATAGTAATTTTAGACATTATGATTTCTGTTAACAGCAGTTTAAATCCTCTGACAGATATTAGGAAAAATATAAACATTATTATCAGATTTTCAGGAATTCCAATTCCTACTAGTCCAAGAAATAGTATCCCTTTGATTAAAGTGTATGCTTCCATAGCTTTTAGGGATACTTCCACTTGGGATGCGAAAAGACTGCTGATGAGAAAAAATATAATGAATGACATTCAGAATTTATCATACATAAAATGCTTAAGTTATCACTGTACGTAACATTCAACAAGATGAGAAGTTTACCTATTTTAAACTGTGCAGTGCCTTTAGTTTTCCCTTAAGTGGGCAAAGTGGAAGTAACTGAACAGTGAAGCAGATTTTGCTTTAATCTTTATGAACTGTTTCTTGTAATCAGCATGATTATAGGATACAATGTAAAACATAACTTAATCGCAACCACAAAGCATGAAAAAAAAGCCAAACACATCAAATTTTAAATAACACAAGCCTTGAAATAACATCAAAAGCAACAAAAAAGTTAAATTAAAACTGCTTTTAAAGGGAGCAAGCTCCATGAATTTTTATTTACCAACTTTATAACTGCACAAACCTGAGGAAGAGACAACTCTTTCAAAATAAATGAATATCTGCTGTCAGACACTGAGAAAATGTGCTGGCAGTGAATATCTTTACAACACAGTGATTCTGAGTTTCAGCACTTAAAAATTGTAAGCAAACAGAACAGACTTTTCAGTTATATAAATATCATCACAAAAGTACCTCAATGGTTTAGAACAAAGCACTTCAGACTGATAAAACTTCAAAAGGCACATCCTTTGACCAACTTACCATTTGAAAAAAATATATAACCTGCACACTAAACCACTAAGTGATTTGTAAAGATAAATGTGTATATATATATATATATATATATATATATATATATATATATATATATATATATATATATATATATATATATATATATATATATATATAAGCTATCATTGCTCTGTTTCTCTACTTCTACCTATATAACCTTCTCTATATGTCTCTATATTTATATCACTTATCTATAAATATATTGGAATGCTTTTAATATGCAAAACTCCCAAATGTTGAGTCATATTTTGTTGACACACTTTGGTCAACAAAACAGACGGTCGACAGGAATGCAAGATCAACAATCCATGGGGTCATGGATATGCCTCTTTCCCGGGGATTATGCAATCTTGGAGTTAGTGTACATAATTAGCAGAGAAGGAGGGGGGTGGGGTCAGTCCCTGCATGGGGACTAGAGAGGGGACTTGACCTCTACAGAAAACAGTACATGTCACTTATATACTTATATGGTTAAAGGCTATGCCTATGAGGATGTACTTTAGAGTGTTACTGTTTTTTTTTCAACCTTTTGCAGCTTATGTTTGCATTGTATACACACACACACACACACACACACACACACACACACACACACACACACACACACACACACATATATATATATATATATATATATATATATATATATATATATATATATATATATATATGGGGTCTATATTAAATTCTCGAAAGCCGACAGTGTAGAATCCGACATTGTTGACACGAGAATAGTGAAACTGCAGAACATTGGAACTGCAGAACATCGAACAGGTAAACGGAAATCTCCATAAGGGGAGATTTCCATTTACTTCAATGTAGTATGGTCTCGGAGTTGGTATATTTAAGTAGCAGGAAGTGTGGGGGGTGCAGCTTGCCCCCCTGCCTACACCGTTTAGTTTTTTTGTTGTTGTTGTTTTTATTTTTTTTTTCTGAACATTCAGTGTTTTAACAGTTTGATCACTAAAGGTTGACCTTTAGTGATTCAAACTATTAAATATTCAATGTTCTAATATAGACCACACACACACACACACACACACACACACACACACACACACACATATATATATATATATATATATATATATAATGAAAAACTAAACATATTTTTCTAATAAACACCACAAAGAGAAGAAGACATGAAATAAAGAAAGTCACTTCAACAGTTTAGAAAAAGAAACACTGCATTAAAACATTGACATAAACTGGTCACTGTGGTTCATAGTTTCATAGTTTTTGGTAAGCTGTGTAAAAAGCAAGAACAATCCTAAGAAGGCTCCAAGACCATGGAGCAGACATTTAAACTGAATCAAGTATCCAAAGATTTACTGAATGACTGTAGTGAGTTACATTTTCTTACTTATAATGGCAGTCTAGCTCATGATCTCAGAATACTTTGATTGAATGATTTTTCTACATTTTTGCTATTTCAAAGGAATAATTGTCCCACAAGAAGTTTGCCCTGATTGTAGCAACTCAGTATTGTACAAAAAACATGTTTATTTTCATGAAATGCATGATATGCTTCACACAGTATACCATGTAAGCAATAATAACTGATAGAAAATAGTTTGTTTAGCTAAACACCTCTTAAATATGTACAAAATATGTTGTTTTGAATTAAATGCCTGATATTGGTTGTGGATAAGCTAAGTAGAACTGCAACTAATGTGTTCTAAAAATTTGTCAAAAAAAAAAGGCATATGACTTGCATGGCCTATGGTTTAATAGCACAAGGCATTATTTAAATGTTAAGTTAGAACTTATATATACACTGAGAGCTCATATATAACATGATTTCCCAAAAGGAAAAATTGTTCAAGTCTGAAATTACCAAAGTAAATAACACCACTCTTAGATGGATTGATATTAAGACCCATTTTATTTAACCATTTAAATAGTTTGGACTTATATGACTAGAAAGCTAAGTAAGCTGATAATGTTTAAGATGATGCAAGTTTTTGTATCATCAGTGCATTTAGATAGTCAAAGAGTTATTAATAAGCAAAAACAAAAATATAAAGTTGCACATTATAAAGCCAAAAACAGAACCTTGTGGGACACCAAAAGGAATCTTTGATCAATTTGAAAAGTAGCCTTAAATGTTAACATATTGCGATCTATATTTAAGCAGACACCTAATCCAATTAATAACATAAGGATTTATCTTTAATCCTTATTCCTTACCTCAAGTTTTTCTGCAGTCAAAATTATGAGAGTGTGTGTGTGTGTGTGTGTGTGTGTGTGTGTGTGTGTGTGTGTGTGTGTGTGTGTGTGTGTGTGTGTGTGTGTGTGTGTGTGTGTGCTTTTGTGTGCTTGTGTGCTTATGTTTGTATGGGGAGGGTGGCTATGTGTAAAAGTAAATATGTGATTATGTTGATATGATGACTTTGAATATACACAAGCACACATGCACACACACATATAAATGTATGTGTACAGGTGCATAGATATATATAGCTTTTCTCTGTTAACATGTATGTTCTGCTCCTTTCTTCTTTGTGAGTGTGTGTGTGTGTGTGTGTGTGTGTGTGTGTGTGTGTGTGTGTGTGTGTGTGTGTGTGTGTGTGTGTGTACCTCATTGAAAGGTTCATAGTTCAAAACATGTTCATACTGAGTTTTCTGTAAAAGCAGTTACATTTACCTGACTATTGTGTCTCATGTATAAAGTACAGGACATGCAGTGATAGTGAAATCTATATTGTACAAAAGATGAGAGATGACAAAAGAGTTTTTCTCCACGAAGAATTGGATATGACCCCCTCCCAGACTTGTGTTTCACCTTGTCATATTCAGTGCAAGTTATTTCATAGGAAAAAAATCCTGTACATCAGCTATAAAAGTAAGAAGTTCTACACTGAAGGTTTTGCTTGGTAAAAAGAAATACGGATAAGTAACTGTAGTTATGATTGAAACTTTTAAGTGGATTAAAATAGTAATCTTAATAAATAAGGTGTACTTTATTTGCAATATTTTTAAAGAACAACCAGGTGCATTTTTCAAGAAGAGTTTATTCTAACAGGCAGTTTACTTAGGTTCACATATCAAAGTAATCTCTATAACTAGCATTTATTAGAGTATCACTATACGTAATGTGTGAAAAGCTTCTGAAGATATTCAATACATTGTTATGAAGTCAGTTTAATAAAATGAGCTCAGTTGGTATTCTGAAACCAGATGTAATATAGCAAGGTCTGCTGTACAGAGTAAATTATTGAACATGTACAAGTTAAACAGATGTAGCAACCTTATACCAGTATGATAAATTCATATTTTGAGGTTTTCATATTTACTTTATACTGAATGTGCATTTCCATATCCGGTGACTTAGAATAGGTGTGCTACCTTTGGTGCTGAAAATATTAACAAAAATATATTACATTTTTCTGAATTAAAACAAATCCCATGTGAAAAATTGTCATCTTGGACTATGAATAGAGATACATCTCAGTTTTAGTACTTACAGTGGTGGTATATTTGATTATATATGATAACAAGAAGAGAAGGCTTTGTCCTACCATTCAAGTCATCCTCATCTTCCAGGCAAAGATGGTTTATATGATTTCTTTTTAATGAAAAAGTGTTTCACTAATTTATTTCCAATTAATATTTTTGATTCAGATTAACCACTATAAACTTGAATATTTGACTACATTTGCCAACCCACTGTTACACTTAAGCATAATAAAATGAAATTGCATGATTAGCATTTTTAAAATAGATTATCAATACATTTCACTGTATGTGATAAAGTGCATAACTTCATTGAAAGTTGCTATACAATTTTTAAAACAAGAAAATATATGAATTCTGATAATTAATGTACTTATGTATCAAAGACAAGTTCATTAAGTGCTGTAACAACCCAAGAAGGAGTTATTTTTAAATGAGTACTTTTTTGTTCTGAATAGTACATAATGCAATGGGTCAAATTTGAAAGCTTGACTTTTCAGAAAGTCGAACTTCATGTAATCAAGACCATATGATTTGACTTTCTGAAAAGCTGAAACAGTTGTATGGAGACTGAGGTACAGTGGGGATCAGGGAACTTACCCTATCCCCACTATAGTGCAATCTCTGAGTTGATGCATATAATTAGCAGGGGCTGTGGGGGTGCAGCATGGCTTGCCTCCCCTACAAAAAATGAATTTTCTTATATTTGCAGTTTTCAAAGTTACAGAACTTTGGTCATATGGTCTCGACCATATACAGTTTGACGTTCTATAATTTTGATGTAACAGTGTAGATCCATAATGCAATATGTTTATACTATAAATTATTTCTTAATTATAAAATTTAGCATTCTAACCAGTAAGGGTTTTGAAATATATTTGTGTGTGCTATATTCAGTTTTCCTAAACACATTTAATATTCTGACTAGAACACAGTCTTATAATAATACAACTATACTATTTGTTTCTACACAATAATTTTATGCATACATTCAGTACTTGTATCATTACATTACAGTTAGTATAGGCAGATAAGAAATGTGAAAACATACTTTCATATGTCTCCACAAATTAATAATACATTATATGTGAACAATATGCTTGATAAATTGTCCTCTTGAATTTAAGAACTGAAAAAACAAAACCTATTTAATCATTCTGTAAAGATATTTACAGAGTAAAATTCTAGTTAATAAATGATTATAATATATTACTGCGGAAGCTAATTTAATGATGACCATAAAAAGTTAAAAAGTACCAGGTAAAGAAAATGAAATGAAATCACACACTTATCTTTAGTTAAATCTCCCCACCATGCAATGTTTTCTGTGTGGTATGGTGCACCAGTTGTACTGTAATCAGTTTGCACTTCTTCCTGACATTTTATTGTGGAAGACAGCATCATAAGGGATTTACTTGTTCACAGTCTCCAGTCCCTAAGAGCATCCTCATTTCATACATGCAGTTAATTAATGTACATTTTTTTGTAAATTACTAAGTAAAGTTAACATTCTGGCCTATTTTAAAATAATTATATTTGAACATTCGTTTTTGACAATATGGCTATCTGCAATTGTATAAACTTGGCCCATGGACATAAACGGAATAACCACATCAGATGTCCATGATTTTCACTGTTTATTAGTTCTCAGATAACCACAGATCTTTTTACATATGATTAAGGTGTTTCATTTGTATAGCCCATGTGTGCAGGGGTCACAATTAAAGAAAATTTTAGCAGTTCAAGTCCAGAAAGTAAGATACTTAATGCTGGGTGAGGTAGCTGATAGGTGGAGGGGTAAAGGCCTCCCAGTAGGGAGGGAAAAATGCCAATTGAAATACCCCCCATGGAGGGAGCCACAGTGTTACAGATCCTTTTTGTCTCAAAAAGTGCAGTTATTTTCCTAGGGAGGCCCTTTAGGAGCATGTGGTGACATCCAGTTGGGTCAGGCCTAGGATGCCAAGGGGAACCCACCTTATTGGAACATGAGACTGAAGCCCTGAGGAGGAAACAGTTGAAAAAAAACAATGGAAACAAAGTTGTAACCCCCAGATGCTAAGATAGCCTTGTGGTTCAGTAGTTCCTCTCCATGGTCCAGTTGTCACAGTCACTGATGGTGCAGAAATCTCAGCAAAAATCTCAGTAAAGCCTCAACCCCTGGTGTGCAGGCCTATGGTACACAAAAAATCAACATGTAGAAGAAGAAAATGCAGATGAGACAAAAAAGATGCAGATCAGATCAAATTTATTAAAGCCACAAACATGCAGTTCCAGACATACACATTTCTGCCTTCTTAAAACATCTTACATACAATATATGGGAATGTTTGACTACTAGAAATACAGGATTGTCTACCAAACTGATATCCATAAACATTAGGGTGTGCATCAAAAATCCCAATTAACAAACTAACCTAGTGAGTAAATAGGTCACACAGGATAAACACTTAGTAAAAAACCCCCAAAAAATGTTTTGTAAAGCTAGAACTTATAATGTGTAGTCATTAAATCCTCTTGTGTCTGAGGCATCATGGGAATATGCAAATTACACCCTAAGGATATCCCATGCTTCAGCTATCACTCAATCCAAAGTTAGATTGGAAAAGAGCTCTGAACCATGTTGACTTCAAATTCTAATAGAATGTTGTTGCTGACAAAATTTGTTAAAAACTGCATACAAACTTCATGTTAAAAAAATATTGAAAAACAAGTTAAAAAAAAATTATAATTTTGAGGGAGGTTAGGTTACGCTTTTCGTCTAAATCGTCTTCAGGATGGCTATGGAATCCTAATGGTAAAACTACCAGGAACAACTTGAAGAAAACACATAAATCAAAATAACAAAAAACAAACATGCAAAGATACAGAAACAATTGAGCCAAAGTGAAAGATCAGAAAACCAAAATAAAACTAGAAATTGTTTAAAACAAATGTCAGGGTAAATATGAACAATCCTGTAAAAACAGCAGTGAATCAAAATTGTAAAAAAAAAACAAGTATAAATAACCAGTTTAAAGTTCCAAACCAGCAAAATTTGGTGGTCGTGCCTGTGATGTGGAGGTCTTTTCAGTGAAGTTAGCATTGTAACTTCTGTAGATTCAGTACTAAAATGATGAATTATGCATAGCTTAGTCCTGGCTTGAGTCTAGATTGTAATCTAGTCTGTTAGTCTGTCAGATGAGTTCTGTCTTTTCCAGCAGCGAGTTGTAATTGCCCTTAAATGGGGTTTTGGGGATGTGGTCCAAATTGTGAAATTTGAAGCTTTTGTGACCCAGAGTGACCAGAGCATATTGTGCCAGCTGGTTGGAACATTTTAGGTATCAGAGGTCGCGCAGGTGTTTTGCCACCCTAGTCTTCAAAGTGTTCACAGTTTTGCCCACGTAAAAAGCAGGGCACTTGGTGCAGGAGGCCCGATAAACCACTCCTTCTAGATTACAATCCCCCTTGACTTTGGGGTGGTAGTAATCCCTGTTATTCAGACAAAAGAAATAAGATGATCCACTCATGTGTTGGCAGTAAATGCATGGTGGGTCACTGCAGGGAAAGGTCCCTGGAGAGTCCAACTTGGGAGTTGTTGGGTGTTCCAGCTAGTCCCTGACACTCTTGCCCCTTCTGGCTGTGAAGGTGGGCCTGGATGGGAATATGTGCCCAAAGCTCCTGTTGTTTGTAATAATGCACCAGTTGTCAATAACTATCCTGATGATGTCCATATAGTCCGTGGAATAGTCCATGATAAAGTTCAGTTTGTACTTTTTGTCCTGGAAGCCAGAGACTCTGGTGCTGATGAAAAGTTTGTAGGGTCCTTGTATGCGCTGAGTGATGATTGAGTCTAGGATCCTGTCTAGCAGTCTCTGGGAGTAGCCTCTGGCCAGGAAGTCTTTCTACAGGTTGTGCATATTGTGAAGGAAATCTGTCATTTCTTTGGACACCCTGGAAATCCTGAGTCCTTGAGACTTGACCACGCTCACCTTCTGCCTCAGAGGGTGCATACTAGAGGCATGCAGGAAGATGTTGACCCTAGTTGGCTTTTGGTACAGGTCATGGATCAGAAAGTAAGATACCTGGAATAAGTAAATAAATAAGTGTCTACTAGATACCAACTGTCTGAAATACTAACAAAGATCATATGTCTGCAGATAAGGGGTATGATATAAAATGTGTAGACATGTGAGCAATGAGTCTGGAAGAGAACCTAGGAAGTTAAGACTATGGTGTACCACTTTGAAGTAGAATTGAGGCTGCGGGGCAGAAATAAGGAGATACAGACAATGTCAAAATGAAGATATTAGGCTTTGTGAGACACACATAAGCGACGGCATGTACTATGAGGCAATGCATCATTTTATGGAAAACTACTGCAGTTGAGGTCAAGTGCCAAACAGTACGCATCATGGAATATAGAAAGCTGAAGAACACCAGTTTTGCTAATGAAAATGTACAGAGGGGTTTTGTTTCCCTCTGGACGTTTTGTCTTTGAAGAAAGTCAGTGTCCAAATTTAGAAAATACACGGTGGATGAACATTAATGAAAGATGAAAAAAATGATGCAGGGACAAATAAAAAATTCTGAAAAAAGAATGACTTACAGACTTTTATGGCTGCAGTTTAATGGGAATATAATACTATAAAAAATGCAGAAATATTTAAATGTCTTGAAGTTTTATGTTATGAAAAGAATACTGTCAAGTTTCATGAGCTGTATTTAGGATAGGGGGTAGTGTCATATGAAAAATAAATAAATGGGGGAAAACAATGGCAAGTAACCATGAGGAGGCATTTCTTTTGAAAATGGAGACGGATGCATGGAAAGTCTTTACTCTGTTCATTTAATGACAGCTTCCAAGCTGGGTGGGTTTTTGAGTGAAAACATTATGGGATTATGAATCATAATTAAAACTGAAGATATTAGCTAGCTTTGTGCCAAAGCAATATCAAGGGATAAGGTTCTAAGCCAGCAACCCTAATGGTCAAAGGCAACAATACTGCAGCTTTCTCTGGCTTAAGATGCATATAGTCAATATGCAAGAAAAACATTTTGGCTTTTCTTGTAAAAACAGGAAGCAGACAGCTATTCCTTATGAGTTAGGTCTTGTTTCTGCTGGAGCAGTGATTGTAAAACACTGATAGTATGTCACAGATGTCTTTAGTGTAGCTATGTAAAGCTGAAAAAGAAAAAAAAACAAAAATTATACCCACCGGCTACCATGCCATACTGTGAGTGTTTTATTATCACTGAACTCTCCCAAGTTCACAACACGAGGCTTATAGAGAAACCCAAAAGCAATGGGGGGGGGGGGGGGGTTTGGCAAATGATTAATATCAGGAACATGTTTTATCTGAGCAATAAAAAGTATCTGTCTCTTAAGACTTGGCATTACTTACTAATTGTAATATTTTGTGATGTACTGGAATGGCGTAACCAAATCAAGGACATTCTCCAAAATCAAGCATATTTGGGAGGCATGGGTGCTACCATAAAAATGATAGCTGTCCCTTCCTGGTTTTGCATTAAAGTTATAACCACTTTTTTGACTTCAACCACATGTGGCTGTGGCCAGAGTGCTTTGCCTATGAACATTAGGGACATGGACTTGCAACAATATTCCAAGATAAAGTCTTACTTGAGATAATGATGATATGAGTTGTCTAGTAACCTGAGCACTGAAGAAATCAGCTCAGAAGAACATGAGTTGGCAGCCATTCCAGGCCCATATATCTAGAATGGAGGGTTGGAGGCTCAGGTTACTGCAGTACTGACACCTGCTGGAGATATAGATGTATGGCTGTTGACCTGTATTTCACACTGCTAAGATTTATTCACATGGCAGCCTTTGTCAAGCACCTGAAAAATGTGCACTGGTATCAAGTACAATATTTCAAGCCCACTTTCAAATGAGCATGCAGGACACCCATCAGATGGTGGGCTTAAGTCCACCAAAATATCAATTACCCTGTATGTTTGCCTGGAGGACAACCACTCCAGTCAGTTTTCACCCCTACCATCAGTCACTGATGCGACAGTTTCAATGGGTGGGGGAAATGAATGGTCTCAAGACAATTAAAAGGAGATTAATGTGTTAAAGGTACAGGAGGGAAAAGCTTCCAGTAAAAAGAAAGTGAAGATGATAATTAATTACAGACTTCACAGCTGAAGAGAGGAAATAAAACTATGTGGTTTAACATGCCAAATAGGTGTGTGTGTGTGTGTGTGTGTGTGTGTGTGTGTGTGTGTGTGTGTGTGTGTGTGTGTATATATATATATATATATATATATATATATATATATATATATATATATATATATATATATATATACATATATATATAAAATCCATTTCTGAAATTTCTAAATCCAGAAACTGAAAATAATGAACATTTTAAAAAACAAAAAAATTGCACACCCTTGAAGCACATGTTAAACTGCCACAGCATGTTTTAAATGATAAACTGATGAAATCTGTTGCGATGTCATGACAGGGATTCACGTTAAGTCATCTTTACTAAGTGAAAATTAGTGAGATGCAGATCCTTAAAATGCAGAGAATTGAGTGCTGTTGTTGTGGATTCTTATCCTTAAACCAGTGAGCACTGGTTTAACGATAATATAGCATAGCCTTAGCAGTCCATAGTATAAACAGTTGTGGAACACTTGGTCTATTCAAAGTATGAGTTAGGTACCAGGCAATATGTGCACTAGGATCCATGCCATAGAGGGGAGGAGCCTTGTATGAGACCCATAAGACAGATGATCTATTACTGGCTGCTAATTAGGACTGTTGGGCTGAAAAGGAGGAGGATTTTGTTAGCACCTCTATTCTGGGACAGAAAATCAGGACTTTACATCACTGGCAATAATTATGTCTGTATAGCAACTGAGTTAAGAATGAAATCTGCTATCATTTAAAAGATAAAGGGGTAAAAAGAATTTTCATTTGGTTTAGTTTTGTGTCCTTACAGTTTGTTCTCATGTACTATATGATTTTTTTTACTGTTACAAGATATGGTGATGAGCCTGAAACATTTTGTTTGTGATTTGAAGCTACGTTTTTATCTGTGTATTCTGTGAGCTTTCTTGGGTAGAACATTGGTCTAGTTTGCAATATGTTCTTGGAGTGTCAGTAATGGAAGTGTCCTAACCAGGAAATGGTGTGCCATGTTGGGAGCATGCATGGGCCTCCACTGGTAGTTGTCAATCTCAGTCAAGTTATAGGAGTGAAAGTATTCAACTACAGAACTCTGATGGCTGGCCCAGGTGTGCACTCAGTCTCTACAGATGTTTGCTCCCCTCATCTGTCTTTGGATTGGTAAATGCCATCACTGTAAGCCTAGGATGCAATCATGCAGTCTGCAGCCATTACCTTGCGTGCCACTGAATCTTGTTGTCAGCATCTACATTGATTCAAACATGCATAGGTTCCTGCCAACTGATCCATCAATAACCTTGACAGGTATGTCCAATCCCAGTCCCAATCCCATCATGCCATTTCAGTCTGCAACTGTTTTACAATTTCCCACAGTCTCTGCAGCAAATGCAGGTCATCTTTCAATCTTTATTACTGTTTTTTGAATAACAGGTGCAAGACTTGTGGCCTATTCTATGAACACTACCATCATCAACTAGTTTTCCTCTGTAGACTTTGCAACCCATGCAGGCATTCATTCAAGTCCACCTGCTCTAGCAGCCTATCAAGATGTTGCAGTAAGCCTTTTCCTTTTCTGTTGGTTTCAGATCCTGAAGATACTTTGCCTACCACTATGAAATATGTATTTTTCTGCTGTTAATGTTATCTAAAAGGTCAACAACTTCCAACATCGGAGACAACCAATATTTGAACCTAGGACTTTTAATCTTATGTGAAATGTTGTTGCAGTGGCTTTAATCATTACTTTCTTAGATTTTGTTTTCTTTCTTTCTAAGTAATATACTAAATATTTTAATTTCATTGGTTAATTGTAATGCAGTTGTATTCCAGGTTTAATTTTTTTTACTCATATTTTTCTCTTTCTGGTGCTATGATATTATATATTACTAATATCATCTTTTCTTTTAAAAAGGCAGACTTTGTTGCAATAGTACCACTGTTGCTTTTATATGTAACTAGCTAATGGTTAATTGGCTGTGTTGTTGTTACTCCAATGTTTTTCTTTTGGATTTTGTCTTTCTACTCTTGAAGTTCATTATGCAGTACCAAATTTTACCCCATTGTTTGAGTTATAAAGTGAGCCTGATTTTTCTCTCACTTTAATTTCTTACTATCTGCTCAGTTCCTACCTCTGGCAAATAGTGTGTAGAAGTAACTGAAACTTGCTAATGTGGCTTGGTTATGTTTTACTACTAAACATGCGCTTAATCATTAACTTTTATATAGCTAGCTGCCTGTCATTTTTCTTGAACTTGGCTTTTGTTGGTAACTTTCTTTCATTTGTTATTATTTTTTTGTCCATTTGATGGCTCATTAAATCTTATTAGGTTACATTTTTCGTCAGATTTACTTTTTTTTCTGGTTCTTGTGCAAATGACCAATTATCTGGACCACTCTGCCATTCACATTCGGTTTACTGATTCTCCTGAATCATGTCTATAAATGCTGACTTTATTACTCAGTTTATGGAAAGTGTAATCTGTTTATGCTTTATCTTTTTACCTATCATTATCTGCCAACTTTCATTTTCAGGTTTGTAGATGCATGTGTATTATTTGCACTTGTGGGATGGTTTGCACAATTAGGCCATTACTGGCATCTTAGACTGACACACATGGTGGGCTGTCTGAGTCATGTTGAGGCAGAATAACCCATGTGAACTGCATTTACTTTTAATTACAGCAGCACTTTCATATCCGACACTGCTTTTCATGATGCAACAACCCGTGCAGATTAATGTGAGGTCAGTACATGTGAAACTAGGAATGATCTTATCTTTGCTGCATCATATACTGCTTTTACTATTATTATGAAGAACTGGCTTGATGACCACTTTGCCCCTCATTTTACTGTTGCCTTACTATCTGTGGTATCTGTGAATTATTCATCCAGTGTCATAGGACAAGGTTGTGGTGGTTATTTGCCAGAGATCCAAGCTTTAATTGTATCTAATTGCTACTAGAAATACTACCTTTTTGAGGATGTCCTGAATTCATGAATATATTACAAAATTTCTACATTCACTGCCACAAACATTGCTCCACCATTGAAGAAACACACCACATTAGTCCCCCAACTTCACCTATTGCTTGAAGCATTTGTGAACCTATGTGAAGCTGAAATAGATGGAGAACTTAACGTATCACATGCACAAAAGTTTTATAATTTGATCCATGATGAAAGATCAACATTGACAGAGTTGCAGAGTAACCCTAACATACAAATACACCCAGATGACAACGGTGGCTCAGTTGTTATCATGGACACTGTAGACCACTTACACAGTATGAATTTGCTACTACCATAGGGAGATACGTATTTATATATTACCAGAATGGGACAGTGATGGCTTGATTAGTAAGGTACATGTTGCCCTGTATGATTTTCTTATGACTGGCTTACTGTCCAAAGAATTATATGATTTCTTGGTTGTTGTGGATCCAGTTATTCCAACCATGCATGGCTTACCTAAGATACATAAAAGTATGGTAAATCCTGCAATACAACCTATTGTAGATGGCTGTGGATGGTTAACAGAACCCATGACCCTGTATGTTGAAAGCAAGCTCAGACTGATTTTGGATATGACTGAGTCAGTACTCAGAGACACAAAACAGTTTTTATACACTTTGATTGTGTACAGGTTATAGGGAATGTGAAAAATTGTTTGATGGTCACCCTTGATGTCTGTACATTATTTACCTTCATGCTCAATGATATTGGTGCTCAGTCTATGAGACAGATTATGATGGGACCGACATAGATGTGATTTGTTTTTTTGCTGGAGTTGATTCTTGAAAACCATGCATTTATCTTCAATGACAAACTCTACTTGGAGACACTTGGTATAATGATGGGCACATTGTGTGCCAACAACTGTGCCGGTACAGTTATGGCCATGTGGGAACATGAGATGGTTTTGGTCCAGAATCGATTCTCATCATCTATTAAATACTACATGAGGTTTGTGGATGACATTTTTTTGTTGTAGGAGGGCCCCCTGGCTGCATTTCAGGATTTTATAATTTATACAGAAAGCAGTACTATGTTTCTCAGGTTTACTGAAAAGCATTTGCCACATACAATTGATTTTATGGACATTTGTCTTACTAGAGATTATGATGGGAGGCTCCACACTCAACTTTATAGGAAGGATTGCTGGAAGAATAGCTCCTTCACAGAACCAGCATGCACTCAAGGCATGTGTATATAACAATGTGTTGAGTGGTCAGTCCTTCAGGGCATCCAGACTCATCCAAGGAGGAGGATTTTATCTCAGTGGCTGACAGCTTAAAGAGTGAATTTATTAATAGAGGTTATCATATGACGGAAGTGAGAGATACTGTGAGTAAAGTGATGGAGATGAGATCTAGTAGATGGGGAGATCATACTTCTGAATATTTGCAGAAGAATGATAACAGTGAAGAGAAAAGAGCCAGGGTGACTTTAACTTATTATAGTGATGTTAGCATTGAATGTAAAATCATTAGGAGCAACTGGCAAATACTGCCATCTTATGATAAAATTAGGGGACTAGTGGGTGATACATTTCTGTTTTAGGAATGGTCCCAGGATAAAATCAGCATTTAAATGAAGTAGGAGAGGTGCTTTTCCCTATAGATCATGTAAGGCCTGCTCTGTGATATCTGCACATAATTTCTTTATTCACCCTACATCTGGTAGAAGATTTGATATGAGATTTTATGCAGAATGCATGAGCTTTGACTTCATATACATAGTGATGTGTGAACACTGTACCCATTTTTATGTTGGGAAGATGAACTGTTTGTTTAAAAATAGAATTCTTAAACATGTAAGTGATACATGCACTATGAACCCCTTGAATGCCCTTCCGAAACATATTGCAACACATCCTGTTCATAGTTTTAGTTTTATGGTATTACAATTGATCTAAGAACATGAGAGTTGATTATATAGTGAACAATGAAATGTATAGCAACACTCCAAGTGGATAAACCTCCTAGACTGAATGACTGTTCCCTTAAAGCCTGCCTTGAAGGCACAGAGAGTGTTTCATTAAGTCTTCTGCATTTATTGATTGTTTTATGTCATTGGTTCATTCATATTTTAAATTGAGTGGTTTGCTACTGTGAAATTAGATCTGAAAAATTGCCTAGGACATGAAAGTGGTAATCTTTTTTATCTTTTTATTTTCAATAAATTTATGGTTTTAGCCTTTTCAGCTCGTCATTCATTTATTTTTTTGTATTTGGTCTTGTGTAGAGTACTGACTTTTGGCCACTTGCTCTACAGTTATTCTTGTTTTCATTTTCTAATCTTGTCCTACATCTGCTACTGTAATTCTCTTTAGCTTTTTATTTATTTATTTTATTTATCTGACATTTGTTTAACGGCAAAGTCTGACTTGGAACAAAGCCAATTTTCAGCAAAATGTTCCAGATGCATGTCTTTGTACTGTGGGAGGAGACTGGAGCACCCGGGAGAAAACCACACGAATACAGGGTGGACATGCAGACTCCACACAGAAGGCATTCCAGCCAAGAATCAAACTGGAGAACCTCTTGCTGTGAGGTGACAATGCTATCGCTGCACCACTGTGATGTCCATTTAACTGGGACTTCCTGACACTGAGATGGACCATCTGAAGCTACTGTACAACTCTTGGGTTAAGCAACTTTCTGGTATAGTCTACCAACATGTTCTTCATATGTTCTGATGCTTTCATTTGGGTTGAACTGTTATCATGCCATCTATATATTGTTGAATTTTGAATCTGTGCCATACACAATTTGTGTCATATGTATTGAGCAGGGCTTAAAGTGGTCTATTGCCTGCCACAGCCATAGCACTCTGCTTTCCATGGCTCCAGATTGTCCCAGAGGTGTGCTTAAAAATATTTGTATGGCATTCCTTTTGCTATTGAGCATTGCATCTGGGCAAAAAGCTTCTATGTTAGCCTCAAGAGGATTCTGCTTTGATCTCACTCTGTACATCTCTTGAGGCATCTCTATTCATGTTGGCATTAAGTGATGCTGTGTTAAATTGATCAATTTGTTAATAGCAATAGCTGACACAACATTTTTTTCATAAACGTTCTTCCACCATTATCAGTTTTATATTATGTGTTATTTTATCACTATATATTTATACTATTTAGTTCATTATTTTATTGTATTGTGAATTTTTGATCTTTATTATGAATGACAACAGAAACTACTCAGACATATAAAAACATATGCCCTTTTGGATTAGGCAGCATTAGTAACATCAGGGGCCTTTGCTAGCAGAAGTCACTTATTCTATTACTTGTAGTGAAAGAGTATATGGATCAGATCCAAAACCTTTATTTCAAACTAATGTAAATAATTCTGAAGGGTCTAACATATATCAGCATCCTATGTCAGGTAATGGGATGAATATAAAAACTAATACCAAGGACAACAAAAGTAGGCTTAGCAAAATATTGCGTGTACCTAAATATCCATCTCCTACTGATAGGTCTCTAAAGAGCACAACATTGACAGAACATACTTCTCCTCAATAGCACTGATATTAACAGAGATTATGGACAACTCACTGAGTGCTACAAGGCAAAGATCTAGGAACACTTCTGCTTGGTGATTCAATGACCGAGCTGTTAGGAGGAAATATAACAGCAAATCATAAATAAATGGTCACTGTTTGTAATTTACTAGTCTCAGGTCAGCAGATATGTGTGTGATTGTTGAAGGAAATTAAATGGCCACTCTTTCTAATTTGCTGGTCACAGATTAGCACATGTGTGATTGTTGAAGGAAACTGATAATTAGTTCCTGTAAATATCAGTATATTCGGATTCATACAGGTATTAATGTTCCAGATGTCTGATTAAATTAAATGAATGTAACAAGAGCTGAAGGCATAGCGTACTGCACATTTTATAAATCAAAATACTCTTTAATGAAAATGTCCATCCCCGAGATTTTCAGATTCACAAAAGCTTGATGTTACTGCAGCTGGTTTTGATAATGGTAGTTGCAAAAGTTGAGAAGACATTGTCCATAAATATATAAATATAATACCCCCCTTACATGACAGCTTATAGATCAGCATATTTTAATGACAAAATAAAATAATTCATGGATACACTGACACAAATATAGTTGGATTATGTGGCAAAAGAATGACGTGTATGAGGATATTATTTGCCAAAATGTGTAAACTCCCTTTAGCTGGAAGATAAGATAATTATATTAAATAATGATTCTGTCAAGGAGTAAGATATAGATTAGAAATATTATTGAGATTAGATTAGATAGATGCCATTGTTTTTCTAATTATTTGAAATGTGTCATGTAAATGTGCTGTTATATTTCCTTGAACTGGAAGTCAAGATATGCTAGGAGAAAATGTTGAAAAGGATAATGTATTTCTTTAATAAATGTTAACCTTGGGTGCATATAATTTTTTATGTGGAGATTTTTTTTGTTTTGAATATATGAAATAAACAGCATAGAGAAAAAGCAATAGACATAAAAAAAAACTAAAGGGGATACTACAGAATAATCTATAATAGAACCTGATAATAAATGAACCCAGGCCCAGTAAAATCATGGGGCTATAGGCATAACAATACACATCATAAAACAATTATTCATGTCTATATACTATATGGAGGCTGTAACCATAACAGTAAAAGTCAACATTTTAAAATAAAGTGTTTTGGAAATGTATAACAATTTGTGGCAAACCAGCAGAATAAAATAAAAATGTTTCTAGGAATGAATATCATGAATACTGTGTAAACTGTTGTCAGTAATAAGGACTTGTGCAAGTCAGAAAATCTGACATTTAAAGAAACAAGTGTTACATTTAAACTTGATGCCAGTGCAGAATGTACCACGTTGATTGAGATATTCTCTATGAATAGAGCTATGAATACAGGTACAGGTACAGTATATAGGCATGTCATCCTTAAATGTTCTGAAAAATTGAGTACCTAAACTGGAACATATTTAGACTGTATATGAATTTAATTTTATGAAATATGAGATGTTACTTTAAACAGCGTTCTTTGCAAAGCATTCAAAGCATCCAAATATAATGTATCAGAATACTGATTTTTTTTTTAGTATGGATAAAAGGATTTATACTGTAATGTTGTAGGGTGCTTAACTCTCTCTGGCATTTGTCACCAAAATAAAACATAATTGTCACAGAATGGGATATGATAGTACTGAAGAATCGTAGACTCAATATATGTGATTTTTTCCAAACGTTGACCTGAATATTCATAAAGCTGCACCAGTTGCCATGTTTACAGCTATGAATGGAGATATGACTAATAAATGGAGTACTGAGTTGGTGAGACATAGTTCTAATAATATAAAACCAAAACTGATAGTTTAAGAATATCATTGTCAAACAGTAACACGTTTAATTTATTGTGTACTTCAAGTTGCTGAAGCTGTTACAGAGAACTATCTCAATTCATTTACTGGCATGAGGTTTTATTAAAAAAGCCATGATATGAGAATATCACCCGAGGTTATATAATGTGACCATACTGTGAGATGAACTTCAGTTACAATTATGAATGGTAATGAGTAGGAGCAATTGCTCTCAAAATGAGTGAGATTTATTACTAAATAAACAAACTCATCTTTGTTAAAAGTCATATAATTAAACTAAATAAATAAACAAAATAAGACAAGATAACAATTGTAGATTCTTTTATGTGTTTGATGCTAACCAAGACTTCTTACAGACTAGGCTAAATGAAATTAGCTTGACGAGGAGTGACTTAAATATTTCTTAAGAATGATACAGATTAATACTTCATTAGACACATGTAGATTTCTAAGATTGCCTTTGAAACATCATCAGCTCAAGAAGTATTTCTGAGAGTAATAACAATATCACTTAAAGCTTTGGAAGGGATTATCAAAATATATGATCTTTTTATCATGGAGGTCTTAAAAGCAATGACATGATCTTTGTCTAATCAGACTGATTAAACAGATTGAGGCACCAATAAATTAATTCTTTAATTCTTTCTTTCATTCATTTGTTAATTCATTAAAGTTAAACAGAAGTCTTATATCTGTGAATCTGCACTCAAAAATAAGGACCATGTATTAAATGTTGAAAACCATAAAAAGAAGTCAGATAATAATCAATCATTCATATACATAAATAAAGCCTCTGGTGTGGTTCCTTCTTACAGTGCAAAATTATTTGAACTTTAGCCCCAACTTCTCAGATATATATTCTTACCTTTTTGGAACCTGTCATTTGTTAGCCCATGTACTAACTGCAGCAAGTGGCCAGTTATTAGCTTGTACACTAACTGCATTAGTTGCACTAATTGCATATCTCAAGTTCAGAAACAACAAATAACGTATAGTCAACAGATTGGGAAATGCCTGCTCCACACACATACTTAAATTTCAAGACAAGGGTAGCAGACAGTGTATTGCTCAAATGAAGTGTACCAAGGAAAGATGAATCCATGAGCTTTAGTAGAAGTGGTATCATTCAGTATTTTTCTGTAGACTAAGACTCAGGAAAACTACATTGTTAATGCAGAGCAGTTTTATTGAAGATTACAGGCCCAGTAGTAGTCTATAACAACTAAGTGCTCACAGCTGACAGTACGTGTACTGCCTCTGCCTCTTCAAAGCACAAGAACATGAAAAAAGCATAAAAGCCCAGGAAATACAGTGCAAAGATAAATGCTGATATCTAGCAAAATAGATGAAAATCATATATAAGTAATCAATTTCTGAGATTCAAGGTTGCAAACTTAGATTTCTATAAATGAATATGCTTTTCTTCTCTTTTATATACAAGTTGGCTGCAAAACTGAATTATAACCACTTTTCCCGAAGTGATGCTCCACCAGGATGGGTGAGCTGTTGTTGTTGGTCACTTATTGCATTCCCCTCTGCTCATTTCTCTTATGATCAGGCTCTGGGCTACTAATCATATCCTGGTCTTCATGGCTATGGCAAATCCTGACATCCTTCATATCATACAACCAAATAGTGCTGTCCTGCTGCCTAAGATCATGTTGATGTTCCCAACCTGTTTTTATTAACTGGCATTTCCTTGATTATTTTTCCCATAAAATTAGTTGAAATATATACTCAGGTAACCAAAACTGCAATCCTAAAATGAAAATGCATTCTTGAACATTCATTCTCTAAAGAACTCACTTTTGGAGCTAGATGTAAAAAAAAAAGCTTAAAGTCTGGAGCAAAATCTCCAATAAAAGTCACTTGGAAAGATATCTAACTTAGATCACCTGCACAGTTTCATTCAGTTTTAAGAGCCTGCGCCTCAAGGGGAATATTTCATTTTTGTGGTGATCTTAAAAAGAAAACACTCAGCTCTTATTAGTCAACTGCAAGTTTGATAAACTGCTGTTCAGTAAGCTGATTTTAATGAAACATCACAGGATTGTGAATGACAGAATATAAAACAGACTCACATGATATGATTTCCCAGGTCCCTGTTAAATCAGTGAATGCATAAATTAGTGAATGCTATTTAATCAACCCTGTTTACCTGAAATGGTGAAATCCTGAAAGCACGGAACAGCAATTTTTTTTCCCAGGGAAAAAAAAAATCAGTGGTCCGTTTTCGGGACTTTACCATTTCCTCCACAGTGGTGCGATCTCAGAGTTGGTATATTTAAGTAGGGGGGTGTGGGGGTATACACACACACACACACACACACACACACACACACACACACACACACATATATATATATATATATATATATATATATATATATACATACACACACACACACACACACACACACACACACACACACACACACACACACACACACACACACACATTTATATATATTTATATATATATATATATATATATATATATATATATATATATATATATACATATATATATATATAGAGAGAGAGAGAGAGTTAGCTATAAAACAAAAAAATAAACATATTGCTATAATAAAGATCACAAAGATATGAAGACCCGTAAAAGAGGAAGTCAATTTGCCAATTTAGAAAAAGAAACACTACATTAAAACATTGACATAAACTGGTCACTGTGATTCATAGTTTCATAGTTTTTGGTAAGCTGTGTAAAAAGCAAGAACCATCCTAAGAAGGCTCCAAGACCATGGAGCAGACATTTAAACTGAATCAAGTAGCCAAAGATGTATTGCATATCTGCGGTGAGTTACATTTTCTTACTTATAATGGCAGTCTAGTCCATGATCTCAGAATACTTTGATTGAGTGATTTTCTGCATTTTTGCTATTTTAAAGGAATAATTGCCCCACAAGACGTTTGCCCTGATTGTGGCAACTCAGTATTGTACAAAAGCCATGTTTCTTTTTCATAATGTGCATGATATGCTGTACACAATATGTCATGTAAGCAATAATAACTGATAGAAAATAATTTAAGTTTAGCTAAACATTCCTGGTATGTGATTGTCCTGCACTCCATAATTATGTTAATACATTTTTATTTGAACACTTTGAACACCTTTTCAATATGTACAAAATACGTTATTTTGAATTAACGGCCTTATATTTACTGTGGATAACTTCTGTAGGACTGCAACTAATGTTGTCTAAAACTTTGTCAAAAAAGGCATATGATTTGCATGGCCTATGGTTTAATAGCACAATGCATTATTTAAATGTTAAGTTAGAACATACATATATATATATATATATATATATATATATATATATATATATATATATATATATATATATATATATATATACACTAAGAGCTCATTTATAACATTATTGTTCAAGTCTGAAATTATCAAAGTACATAATACCACTCTTAGATGGATTGAGACCCATTTTATTTAAACATTTAAATAGTTTGGCTCATATGAATAGAAAGCTAAATTATTTGATCATGATGTTACAGATGCAACATGTTTTTGTTTCATCAGCACATTTAGATAGCCAAAAAAGAGTTATTAACTGGAAAAATTAAAATATAAGGTTGAACATTATAATGTCTAAAACAGAACCTTGTGGGACACCAAAAGCAATCTTTGATCAATTTGAAAGGTAGCCCTAAATGTTAACATATTGCTATCTATATTTAAGTAGAAACCAATCTAATTAATAATATATGGATTTATCTTTAATACTTATTCTTAACCTCAAGTTTTTCTTCAGTCAAAATTATGAGTGTGTGTGTGTGTGTGTGTGTGTGTGTGTGTGTGTGTGTGTGTGTGTGTGTGTGTATGTCATCAAAAGGTTCATAGTTAAAAGCACATTCATACTCTGTTTTCTGTAAAAGCAGTTGCATACACCTGACTATTGTCTCTCATGTATGTGGTACAGGACAGCTATGTTCATGCAGTGATAGTGAAATCTATATAAAAAAATGAGAAATGACAAAAGAGTTTTTCTCCCAGAATTGGATTTGACCACCCCCTGACTTGTGTTTCATGTTGTCATGTTCTGTGCAAGTTATTTTATAAGAAAAAATCCTGTACATCAGCTGTAAAAGTAAGAAGTTCTACAATGATTGGTTTACTTGGTAAAAGAAAAATACAAACAAGTAACTGTAGTTATGACTGAAACTTTTAAGTGGATTATAATAGCAATGTTAATAAACAAGGTGAACTTTATTTTCGATATTTTAAAAGAACAACCAGGTGCATTTTTGTAGAAGAGTTCATTTTGGTAGACAGTTCACTTAGGTTCATCAAATTAATCTCTATAACTGGCATTTATTATAGTACCACTATACTTAATGTACGAAAAAGCATCTGAAGATATTCAATACATTATTATTGTCAGTTTTATAAAATGAGCTCAGCTGGTATTCTGAAACCAGATGTAATATAGCAAGGTCTACTGTACAGAGTAAATTATTGAACATGTACAAGTTAAACATAGGTAGCAACCTTATACCAGTAGGATAAATTCATATTTTGAGGTTTTCATATTTACTTTATACTGAATGTGCATTTCCATATTCGGTAGCTTAGAATAGGTGTACTACCTTTACTGCTGAAAATATTAACAAAAATATATTACATTTTTCTGAATTAAAACAAATCCCATGTGAAAAATTGTCATCTTGGACTCTGAATAGAGATACATCTCAGTTTCAGTACTTACAGTGGTGGTATATTTGATTATATATGAAAAAAGAAGGGAAGGATTTGTCCTACCATTCAAGTCATCCTCATCTTCCAGGCAAGGATGGTTTATATGATTTCTTTTTAATGAAAAAGTGTTTAAATAATTTATTTTCAATTAATATTTCTGATTCAGAGTAACCACTGTAAACTTGAATATCTGACTACATTTGCCAACCCACTGTTACAATTAAGCAGAATAAAATGAAATTGCAAGATCATTATTTTTGAAATAGATTATCAGTACATTTTATTGTATGTGATAAAGTACATAACTTCATTGAAAGATGCTACCAAATGTTTAAAACAAGAGAATATATAAACTCTGATAATTAATGTACTTATGTATCAAATACAAGTTTATTTAAGTGCTGTAGCAACCCAAGAAGGAGTTATTTTTTTAAATGACTACTTTTTTCTTCTGAATAGTATATAATGCAATGGGTCCCATTTGGAAGCTGGACTTTTCAGAAAGACGAACTTCATGTGATCAAGACCATATGACTGGCTTTATCAAAGGCTAAAACAGTTGTATGGAGATCATGGTACAGTGGGGATCAGGGAATTTATCCTATCCCCACTATAGTGCAATACCTGATTTGATAAATATAATTAGCAGGTGCTGTGGGGGTGTAGCATTGTTTGCCTCCCCTACAAAAAACAGAGTTTTCTTATTTTTGTAGTTTTCGAAGTTACAGAACTTTGGTCATATGATCTCAACCATATACAGTTTGATGTTCCATAATTTTGATGTAACAATGTAGATCCATAATGCAATATATCTTATACAATAAATCATAGTTGTGAAATATAGCATTCTAACCACTAAGGGTTTTGAAATATATTTTTTGTGTACTATATTCAGTTTTCCTGAACACATTTAATATTCTGACTAGAACAGTCTTATAATAAAAAACTGTATTATTTTGTCTACACAATAATTGCTTATGCATAAATTCAGTACCAGTTTCATTGCATTACAATTAGTATAGCCAGGTAAGAAATGTGAAAACATACTTTTATATGTCACCTCAGATTAATAATACATTATAGGTGAACAAAATGCTTGATAATTTGTCCTCTTGAATTAAAGAACTGAAAAAATAAAACATATTTAATGATTCTGTATACATATTTACATAGTAAATTTCTAGATAATAAATGACTATGTTATATTTCTGCTGAATCTAATTTATTGATCACTGTAAGAAGTTAAAAATTAACGGGTAAAGAAAATTAAAAGAAATCGCACACTTATCTTTAGTTAAATCTCCTCACATGCAATGTTTTCTGTGGGGTATGGTGCACCAGTTGTACTGTAATCAGTTTCCTCTTCTTCCTGGTATTTTATTGCGGAAGACAGCATCATAAGGGATTTACTTGCTCACAGTCTCCAGTCCCTAAGAGCATCCTCATTTCATAAATGCAGCTAATTAATGTACATTTTTTTTAGTAAATTAGTAAGTAAAGTTAACATTCTGGCCTATTTTAAAATAATTATATTTGAACAGTCATTTCTGACAATATGTCTATTTGCAATTCTAAAAACTTGGCCCATGGCCATGAATGGAATAACCACATCAGATGCCCATGCGTTTTACTGTTTAGTAGTTCTCAGACAACCACAGATCATTTTAAGTATGATTAAGGTGTTTTGTTTGAATAGCCCATGTGCACAGGGGTCACAATTAAAGAAAATGTTAGCAGTTCAAGTCCAGGAAGTAAGATACTTAGAATAAGTAAGTAAGTAAGTGTCTACTAGTTACCAACTGTCTGAAATACTAACAAAGATCATATGTCTGCAGATAAGGGGTATGATATAAAATGTGCAGACATGTGAACAATGAGTCTGGAAGAGAACCTAGGAAGTTAAGACTATTGTGTACCACTATGAAGTAGAATTGGGGCTGTGGGGCAGAAATGAGGAGATACAGGTAATGTCAAAATGAAGATATTGGGCTTTGTGAGACACACTTAAGTGATGGCATGTGCAGCATTTTAGGGAAAACTATTGCAGTTGAGGTCAAGTGCCTAACATACACATCATGGAATACAGAAAGCTGAAGAACAGCAGTTCAGTGTTGCTAATGAAATTGTACAAAAGGGTGTTGTTTCCCTCTGGATGTTTTGAAAATACAGGGTGGATGAAAGTTAATGAAAGATGAAAAAAATGACACAGGGACAAAAGCAAAATTCTGAAAAAAAAGAATGACTTGCATACTTTTATGACTGTAGTTCAATGGTAATATAAGACCATAAAAATGCAGAAATATTTAAATGTCTTGAGGTTTTATTTTATGAAAAGAATACTGTCAAGTTTCATGAGCTGTATTTAGGATAGGGGTAGTGTCATATGAAAACAGATAAATGGGGGAAAACAATGGCAAGTAACAAGGCGGAGGCATTTCTTTAGAAAATGGAGACGGATGCATGGAAAGTCTTTACTCTGTTCATTTAATGACAACTTCCAAGCTGGGTGGGTTCTTGAGTGAAAACATTATGGGATTATGAATCATAATTAAAACTGAAGATGTTAGCTGGCATCGTGCCAAAGAAATACAAAGGAACACTGTTCTAAACTAGCAAACCTAAAGGTCAAAAGCAACAATACTGCAGCTCACTCTGGCTACAGATGCATATAGTCAATGTGCAATAAAACCATTTTGGCATTTGTTGTAAAAACAGGAAGCAGGACATCTATTGCTTTGAGTCAGGTCTTCCTGCTGAGGGAGCAGTGATTATAAAACACCAGTATTATGTTACAAAAGTCTTTAAAGTAGCTATGTAAAACTGTACGAGATAAAACAAAAATGAAGCCCACTAGCTTCCATGCCATACTGTCAGTTATTTATTATCAATGAGCTCTCCCAAGTTCACAACACAAGGCTTCTTGAGAAACCCAAAAGAAATGGGGGTGGGGGTGGGGAAGCTTGGCGAATGATCAAAATCAGGGACATGTCTTATTTGAACAATAAGAAGTATCTAACTCCTAAGACTTGACATTACTGACTAATTGTAATCCTCTGTGATGTACTGGAATTGTATAACTTGTACAAGAAATGGGGCAAAGCCAAATCAAGGACATTCTCCAAAATCAAGAAGATTTGAGAGGCATGGGTGCTACCATAAAAATGATAGCTGTCCCTTCCTGGTTTTGCATTAAAGTTTGAACCACTTTTTTGGCTTTAACTGCATGCAGCTGTGACCAGAGTGCTTTGCAGTACTGTTGCCCATGACCATTAGGGGCATGGGCTTAGAACAATATTCCAAGATAAAGTCTTACTTGAGATGATGATATGAGTTGTCTATTAACCTGAGCACTGAAGAAATCAGCTCAGAATAACATGAGTGGGCAGCCATTCCAGGCCCATGCATCTGGAAGGGAGGGTTGGGAGTTCATGTCACTGCAGTACTGACACCTGCTGGAGATAGAGGTGTATGACATGAAGTTTGACAGACTGCTGACCTGTGTTTTACACTGCTGTGATGTATTTCCATGGCAGCCTTTGCCAGGCAAGTGCAAAAATGTGCATTGGCATCAAGTACAATATTCCAAGTTCTGTTTCAAGACAACATGCTTTACACACATCAGATGGAGGGCTTAAAGCCACCAAATTATCCATCACCCTGTATGGCTGCCTGGAGGACAACCACTTCTGTCAGTTTTCACCCCTACCATCAGTCACTGATGAGACAGTTTCAATGGGTGGGGGGAGTGAATGGTCTCAAGACAATTAAAAGGAGATTAATGTTTTAAAGGTACAGGTGGGAAACGCTTCCGGTAAAAAGAAAGTGAAGATGATAATTAATTACAGACTTCACAGCTGAAGAGAGGAAGGACGACTATGTGGTTTAACATGCCAAATAGCTTTATGTCATGATAATCCATTAATGAAATTTACACATCCAGGAAACTGAAAACAATGAACATTTTAAAAACAAAACAATGCACAATCTGGAAGCACATGTAGTGTTAAACTACAGCAGAACGTTTTAAATGAAAACTGATGAAGTATGTTGCAATATCATGAGAGAGATTCACGTTAAGTCATCTTTACTTAACGTGGATATTAGTGTGATGCAGATCCTTAAAATGCTGAGAATTGAGTGCTGTTGTTGTGGATTCTTATCCTTAAACCAGTGAGCACTGGTATAACGATAATATAGCATAGCCTTTGCAGTCCATGGTATATTTAATTTTAACAGTTTTGGAATAATCGGCCTATTCAAAGTATGACTCAGGTACCAGGCAATCTGTGCCCTAGGATCCATGCCATAGAGGGGAGGAGCCTTGTATGAGACCTGTAAGACTTATGATCTATTAGTGGCTGGTAATTAGGATGTTGGGGTGAAAAGGAGGAGAATTTTGTTAGGACCTCTATTCTGGGACAGAAAATCAGGACTTTACATCACTGGCAATAAAAATGTCTGTATAGCAACTGAGTAAAGAATGAAATCTGCTACCGTTTAAACATTAAAGTGGTAAAAAGAGTTTTGTGTCCCTACACTTTGTTCTTATGTACTATATGATTTTTTTTTGGCTATTACCAGATATGGTACTGTACCTGAAACATTTTATTGTGATTTCAGGCTATCTTTTTATCTGTGTATTCTGGGAGCTTTCATGGGAAGAAAATTGGTCCAGTTTACAGTATGGCCTTGGAGTGTCAGCAATGGAAGCGTCCTAACCAGGGAATGGTGTGCCATGTTGGGAGCATGCATGGGCCTTCTCTGGTAGTTGTCACTCACAGTCAAGCTATAGGAGTGAAGGTATTCAACTACAAAACCCTGATTGGCTGGCCCAGGTATGCACTCAATCTCTACAGAAGTTTGCTCCCCTCATCTGTCTCTGGATTGCTCAATGTCATCACTGTAAGCCTGGGATGCAATCATGCAGTCTGCAGCCATTACTTTGCATGCCACTGAATCTTGTTGTCAGCATCAGCATAAATTCAAACATGCATATCTTTTGCAAACTGGTCCACCAATACAGCAGCTATGTCTGATTCCCAATCCCATCATGCCATCTCAGTTTGCAACTGTTTTACAATTTCCCACACTCCCTGCAGCAAAAGCAGGTCCTTAGTCAGTATTTTGTATTGTTTTTTGAATAACAGGTGCATAACCTGTGGCCCATTCTATGAACACTACCATCATCAACTAGTTTTCCTGTGTAGGCTTTGCAACCCATGCAGGCATTCATTCAAGTCCACCAACTCTAGAAACCTATCCAGATGTTACCGATAATCTTTTCCTTCTCTGTTGGTTTCAGATCCTGAAGCTACTCTATCTACCACTATGAAATATGTATTTTTCTGCTGTTAATGCTATCAAAAAGGTCAACTCCATCCAACATCTGAGACATCTAAGATTTCGGCCTCAGCCTTTTTAATCTTATCTGAAATGTTGTCCAGTGGTGTTATTCATTGCATTCTTAGATTTTGTTTTCTTTCTTTTTTAATAATATACTAATTATTTTAATTTTATCGATTAATTGTAATGCAGTTGCCTTCAAGATTTCATTTATTTTCGCTCACATTTTTCTCTTTCTGGTGCTATGATATTATATATTACTAATATATATTTTCTTTTAAAAAGGCAGGATTTATTGCAATAATACTGCTGTTGCTTTTACATGTAACTAGATAATGGTTAATTGGCTGTGTTGTTGTCACTCAGATATTTTTCTTTTGGATTTTGTCTTTCTACTCTTGAAGTTCATTATGCAGTACCAGATTTTACCCCATTGTTTGAGTTATAAAGTGAGCCTGATTTTTCTCCCACTTTAATTTCTTACTATCTGCTCAGTTCCCACCTCTGGTAAATAGTGTGCAGAAGTAACCAAAACTTGCTAATGTGGTTTGTTTATAATGTTTTATTATTAAGCATGCACTTAATCATTAACTTTTATCTAGCTATCTGCCTGTCATTTTCCTTTAACTTGGCTTTCATTTGTTTGACAACTTTCTATCATTTGTTATTGTTTTTCTATCCATTTAACAGTTCATTAAATCTTATTAGATTATCTTTTTTCCCCAGATTTACTTTTTTTCTGTTCTTTGTGTAAATGACCAATTATCTGAACCACTCTGTCATTCACATTTGGTTTGATTCCCCCAAGTCATGTCTATAAATGCTGACTTTGTTACTTTGCTTTATGGAAAGTGTAATCTGTTTATGCTTTATCTTGTTACCCATCAATATTTGCCAACATTCATTTTCAGGTTTGTAGATGCATGTGCATTATTTGCACTTGTGGGATGGTTTTCACAATTAGGCCATTACTGGCATCTTAGACTGACACACATGGTGGGCTGTCTGAGTCATGTTGAGACAGAATAACCCATGTGAACTGCATTTATTTTTAATTACAGCAGCACTTTCATATTAGACACTGCTTTTTCTGTTGCAGCAGCCCGTGGACATTAATGTGAGGTCAGTACACCTGAAATTAGGAATGATCTTATTTTTGCTGCATCATGTACTGGTTTCACTTTTATTAAGAAGAACTGGCTTGATGATCACTTTGGCCCTCATTTTGCTGTTGCCATACTATCTGTGGTGTCTGTGAATTATTTCTCCAGTGTGATAGGACAGGTTTGTGGTTGTTATTTGCCAGAGATCTGAGCATTAATTGTATCTGATTACTACTAGAAATGCTACCTTTTTGAGGATGTCCTGAATTCATGAATATATTACAAAGTTTCTGCATTCCCAGCCATGAACACTGCTTCACCATTGAAGAAACCCAGCATGTTTTTCCCTCAAATTCACCCATTGCTTGAAGCATTTGTGAAGGTATGTGAAGCTTAACTAGATGGAAAACTTAACGTACCACATGCACAGAAGTTCTATAATTTGATCCATGATGAATGATTAACATTGACAAAGTTACAGAATAACCCTAACATACAAATACACCCAGCTGACAAGGGTAGCTCAATTGTTACCATGTACACTATAGACCACTTGCATAGTATGAATTTGCTATTAGCATAGGGGATACCTATTAATGTTTTACCAGAATGGACATTGATGGCCTGAGTAGTAAGATACATGTTGCCCTGTATGATCTTCTTATGGCTGGCTTGCTGTCCAAAGTATTATATGATTTCTTGGTTGTTATGGATCTAGTTATACCAACCATGTACGGCCTACCTAAGATACATAAAAGTATGGCAGGTTCTCCAATGTGACCCATTGTGGCTGGCTGTGGCTGGTTAACAGAGCCCATGTATCTGTATGTTGAAAGTAAGCTTACACTGATTTTGGATATGACTGAGTCAGTGCTCAAAGATACACAACAGTTTTTATGCACTTCGCCTGATTGTGTACAGGATATAGGGAATGTGAAAAATGATTTGGTGGTCACCCTTGATGTTTGTACATTGTTTACCATCATGCCCAATGATAATGAGGCTGAGTCTTTGAGAGCAGACTATGATGTTACCTAAATAGATCAGATTTTTTTCTTTGCTGGAGTTGATTCTTGACAACAATGCATTCATCTTCAATGACGAATTCTACTTGGAGACACTTGGAGTAGTGATGGGCACTTTGTGTGTGCCAACAGCTACACCAGTATGGTTAAGGACAAGTGGGAACATGATATGGTTTTGGTCAAGAATCAATTCTTGTCATTTATTAAATACTACAGGAGGTTTGTCGATGACATGTTTTGTTGAAGGATGGCCCACTGGCTGCATTTCAGGATGTTATCATTTATATAAAAAACAGTACTACATTTCTCAGGTTTACTGAAAAGCATTTGCCACATACAATTGATTTTCTGGACATTTGTCTTACTAGAGATGGTGATGATGGGAGGCTCCACACTCAACTTTATAGGAAGGATTGCTGGAAGAATAGCTCCTTCACAGAACCAGCATGCACCCAGGGCATGTATATAACAATGTGTTGACTGGTCAGTCCTTCAGGGCATCTTGATTGAATACAAGGGAGGTGGATTTTATCTCAGTGGCTGACAGCTTAAAGAGTGAATTTATTAATAGAGGCTATCATATGAAGGAAGTGAGAGATACTATGAATAAAATGATGGAGATGAGATATGGTAGACAGAGACCATACTTCCAAGAAGAGTTGAACCAGTTGATTTGCAGGAGAATGATAATAGTGAAGAGAAAAGAAGTAGGGAGACTTTAACTTATTCTAGTGATGTTAACATTGTATGTAAAATCATTAGGAGAAATTGGCGAATGCTGAGATCTAATGATAAAATTAGGCGAATATTGGGTGATACACCTAGTTTCTGTTTTAGGAATGGTCCCAGGATAAAACCAGCATCAAAATCAAATAGGAGAGGTGGTTTTCCCTATAGATCATGTAAGGCCTGCTCTGTGATATCTGCATGTAATTTCTTTATTCACCCTACATCTGGCAGAAGATTTGATATGAGATTTTATGCAGACTGCAAGAGCTTTGACTTGGTATGCATCGCAATGTGTGAAGACTACCCATTTTTATGTTGGGAAGATGAATTGTATGTTTAAGAACATAATTCTTAAACACCTAAGTGATGCATGCACAATGAACCCCTTAAATGCCCTTGCAAAACATATTGCAACACATCCTGTTCATAGTTCTAGTTTTATGGTATTCAGTTGCTATCCAAGAACATGAGAGGTGGTGATATTGTGAACAATATGAAAGTTGCAGAGATGAAATGTTTAGCCATCCTCCAAGTGGAAAAAGCTCCTGGACTGAATGGCTCTGTTCCCTTAAAGTCTGCCTTGAAAGCACAGAGATTTCATTGTTTCTTCTACATTTATTTGTTGTTTTATGTCATTGGTTCCTTTAAATTTTTAATTAATTTTTTTTTTTTTTTTTTCAGCCAGACTTTTTTTTTTAATTTTTTTTTGGTGTTGTGAGTAGTACTTTTTTTGGCCACTTGCTCTATAGTTATGCTTGTCTTCATTCTCTAATCTTGTCCTACATTTGCTACTCTAATTCCCTTTAACTTTTAACAGGGACTTCCTGATACTGAGATGGACCATCTGAAGCTACTGTACAACTCTTGGGTCAAGCAACATTCTGGTATAGTCTACCATCATTTTCTCCATTTGTTCTGATGCTTTCATTTGGTTTGGACTGTTTTCATGTTATCTATATATTGATGATTTTTGAATTTGTGCCATACACAATTTGTGTCATATATATGGAGCAGTGCTTAAAGTGTTATATTGCATGCCACAGCCATAGTATTCTGTTTTCCATGGCTCCAGATTGTCCCAGAGGTGTGCTTGAAAATATCTATATGGCATTTCTTTGGCTATTGATCTGTACAAAAAGTTGCTATGGCTGCCTCAAGAGTATTCTGCTTTGACCTCACTCTGTACATCTCTTGAGGTATCTCTATTGATGCTGGTATTACATGATGGCGTGGTAAATATATCCAATGATGTGTTAATAGCAATAGCTCACACTTAAATTTTTATTTTTTCATAAAAACTGTTTTACCATTATCATTTTTATATTGTGTTTTATTTTATCACTGTATACTTATACTATTTAATTCATTATTTTATTATATAGTGAATTGTCGATCTTTGTTATGAGTGGCAACAGTAACTACTCAGACATATAAAAACATATGCCCTTTTGGATTAGGCAGTACTAGTAACATCAGGGACCTTTGCCAACAGCAGTCACTTGTTCTATTACTTGCAGTGAAAGAGTATATGGATCAGATCCAAAACCTCTACTTCAAACTAATGTAAATAATTCTGAAATGTCTAACATATATCAGCATCCTATGTCAGCTAATGGGGTGAATATAAAAACCTAGTACCAAGGACAACAAAAGTAGACTTAGCAAAATAGTCTGTGTACCTAAATATCCATCTAAAAGGGATAGGTCTCTAAAGAACGTGACACTGACAGAACATACTTCTCCTCCATAACATTCATATTAGCAGAAATTACGGATGACGCACTGAGTGCTACACGGCAAAGATCTACAAACATTGTGTTTGGTGATTCAGTGACCAAGCTGTTAGGAAGAAATCTGACAGCAAATCATAAAGAAATGGTCAGTTTTTCTAATTTACTGATGTCAGATTAGCAGATTTGTGTGATTGCTGAAGGAAATTTAATGGTCCCTATTTCTAACTTACTGGTCTCAGATTAGCACGTGTGGTTGTTGAAGGAAACTGATAATTAGTTCCTGTAATTATCAGTATATTAGTATTCATACAGGTATCAATCATCTGGATATTTTATTAAATCAAATGAATAATGTAACAAAGCTGAAAGTGTAGTAGTGCACACCTTAAAAATCAGAATACTCTTTAATGAAAATTTATACACAGAGAATTTGAGGTTATAAATTTGCAAAAGCTTGATGTTACTGCAGCTGATTTTGATAAAAGTTAGGAACACATTGTCCACATGACAGGTTATAGATCAGCATATTGTAAAGACAAAATAAAAGAAATCAGAGATACACAGACACAAATATAATGAGATTGGGTGGGAAAAGAAGGATGTGTATGAAAATATTATTTGCCAAAATGTGAAAGCTCCCTTTAGCTGGATGATAATATAATTGCCTTAAATAGTGATTCTGGGCTGTCAAAGACTAACATATAGATTAGACATATTATTGAGATTAGATAGATATCATTGTGTTCCTAATTATTCAAAATGTGTCATGTAAATGTGTTGTTATATTTCCTTGAACTGGAAGTCAAGATATGCTATGAGAAAATGTTGAAAATAATAATGTATTTCTTTAATAAATGTTTAACTTGGGTGCATATAATTTTGTAGGTGGAGATATTTTTTGTTTTGAATATACAAAATAAAAATCATTGAGAAAAAGTAATAGACATAAAAAACTAAAGGGGATACTATAGTATAATTAAGCAATAACCAGTGATGTGGTGTGGTATACTGAAGATTTACCGATGGTTTGGTGTGGTTTAATCATGAGGATGAAGCCCGAGTGATTAAACAAAGGCAACTGTTGATAAATCTTCAATATACCACAAAAACAGAGTTGGTTATTGCTATCATACAATGACATTATTTAAGAAAATAATACTTACTTTTCTTAAATAATGTCTTTGTATAATGGCAGATTCCTGTTATTCCTCGGGTTGTGGTATACTGCTTCTTTGTTTTGATGTACTGCGCATGCATATGGGATTTGCGTGCCCACGCATACCCAGTACATCAATGCTTTGAAACGGAAGCAACAGGGAAGAGAAAGTCTCCGTTGCTTCGTTTTCTCTCTCTTTTTTTTAATTGTAAAAAAAAAGGTTTTGGGGCAGTTTATACCAACGGAAAACAGTCCAGGCACCCAGACCTTTTTCCGTTGGTATATTGTGGGATTTACAACAGGCACGCTGGTTAGGCTGGCCAATCAGCATGCACATTTTTGAATATTAATAGGGAGTCATTGTATAATCTATGATAAAACCTGATAATAAATGAGCAGCAGAAACTGCACCCAGTAAAATCATGGGGCTACAGGTATTTATATATATATATATATATATATATATATATATATATATATATATATATATATATATATATATATATCTACAGGTACATATTAGAAAACAATTATTCATGTCTATGTACTTTGTGGAGGTTATAACCATATCACAAAAAGTTTGAAATAAAGTCTCTTTAAAATGTATATCAATTAGTGGCAAAGCACCAGAATAGAATAAAAATGTTTCTAGGAATGAATGGCAAAAATACTGTATAAACAGATGTCAGTCATAAGGACTTGTGCAAGTCAGAAAATCTGACATTTAAAGGAACAAGTGTTGCATTTAAACTTGATGCCAGTGCAGAATGCAACATGTTGATTGAGCTATACTCTATGAATGGAGATATGACTACAGGAAGAATGTATATGCATGTCACCCTTTAATGCTCTGATATATTTAGTACCTAAACTGTAACATATTTAGACTGTATAAACAAATAACACACTGTCTTTGCTTATATATTTAGACTGTATATGAATTCAAGTTTATGAAATATGGGATATTTTAGAATAATTATTAAGGTATTTTAGAATAGAATAAATTATCATTTAATATAAATTGTAGTTTAATTATATTACAATAGGATGTATTTATGACATGCACTAGCACTTTAAGGCAGTAATTGTGATTAACATGTGATTCATATAGATGGTATATAAGAACTGGAGAAATTATTTGTATTGTTCTGATGAAGTCTGAATTGATGAAAGCGCTTAACCGAATGGTTTTAATTTGTTTTCAATAAACTGTGTTCAAGAAGGCAAGGAAGTGGTTCGTATTTGACCGACTATACTGTCGTTAGTGCTGGTGTACTTTTACAAAGTTGTGGAGCAGAGTTTTATTATTATTTATTACTTATTCAAATATGGGATATTACTTTAAACAGTGTTTTTTGCAAAGCATTCAAAGCCTCCAAATATAATGTATCAGAATGCTGATTTTTTTTTTTTTTAGTATGGATAAAAGGATTTATACTGTGATGTTGTAGGGTGCTTATCTGTCTCTGTCATTTGTCACCAAAATAAAACTTATCATCACAGAATTGGATATGATAGTACTGAAGAATCATAGAGTCAATATACGTGAATTCTCCAAAAGGTGACCTGAACATTCATGAAGCTACACCAATTGGCCATGCTTAAACAATGAATGTAAATATGACTAATAAATGCAGTACTGAGCCTGTAAGACATAGTTCTAATAATATAAGACCAGAACTGATAGTTTAAGAATATCATTGTCAAACAGTAATACATTTGATTTATTGTGTACTTCAAATTGCTGATGCTGTTGCAGAGAGATATCTCAATTCATTTACTGGCATGAGGTTTTATTTAAAAAAAAAGCCATGATATTAGAATATCACCTGAGGTTATATAATGTGACCATACAGTGAGGTGAGCTTCAGTTACAGTTATGGATGGAAATGAGTAGGAGCAATGGCAGTCAAAATCAGTGAGAGTTATTGCTCAATAAACAAAGTCATCTTTATTAAAAGTCATAAGATAAGAAAAGCTAACAACAATTGTACATTATTTTCTATGTTTGCTGCTAACCAAGACTTCTTACAGACTAGGCTAGATGAAATTAGCTTGAAGATGTGTGACTTAAATATTTATTAAAGATAATACAGATTAATAGTTCTTTACAACTCATGTAGATTTCTAAGATTGCCTTTAAAACATCTTCAGCTCAAGAAGTGTGTTCAGGAGTAACAGCAACATCACTTAAAGCTTTGGAAGGGTTTATCAAATATATGATCTTTTTATCATGGAGGTCCTAAAAGCAATGACATGATCTTTGTCTAATCTGTCTAATTGCACAGATTGAGGCACCAATTGATTAATTAATTAATTAATTCATCCATTCATTTGTGAATTCATTAAAGTTAAACAGAAAGTCTTATATCTGTGAATCTACACTCAAGAGCATGGGGCATGTATTAAATTTTGATAACCATAAAATTAAGCCAGATAATATCCAGTCATTGATTGAAATAAATAAAGCCTCTTGTGTGGTTTCTTGTTATAGTGCAAAATTATTTAAACTTTATACACAACTTCTCAGATATGTATTCTTACATTTAAGGAAGCTGCCATTTGTTAGCTCATGCACTAACTGTCCATGCAGTAACTGCAGCAGGTGGCCAGTTATTAGCTGATGCTCTAACTGCAGTAGGTAACCAGATATTAGCTCATGCACTAACTGCATCAGTTGTGCTAATTACATATCTCAAGCTCAGAAGCAACAAATAACATACAGTAAACAGCTGGAGAAATGCCTGCTGTTCCACACGCACTTAAAGTTTAAGACAGGAGTAACAGACAGTGTATTGCTCAAATGAAGTATACCAAGAAAAGATGAAAACAATTTTAGTAGAAGTGGTATCATTCAGTACTTTTCTGTAGTATAAGAATCAGGAAAACTACATTCTTAATGCAGAGCAGTTTTATTGAAGATTATAGGCCCAATAGCAGTTTGTAACATCTAAGTTCTCACAGCTGACATTATGTGTGCTGCTTCTGCCTCTTCAAAACAAAAGAACATGAAAGGAGCATAAAAGCCCAGGAAATACAGTACAAAGATAAATGCTTATATCTAGCAAAAGAGATGAAAATCATATCTAACTAATCAATTTCTGATATTCAAGCTTGTAAACTTACATTTCTATAAATTAATATGCTTTTCTTCTCTTTTATATAGAAGTTGGTAGCAAAACTGAATTATAACCACTTTTGCCTAAGTGATGCCCCAGGGTGGGTGAGCTATTGGTCTTGGTAACCTATTCCCATTCCCCCTCTGCTGGTTTCCTAATGATCAGGGTCTGGGCTACTAATCAAATCATGGTCTTCTTATAGTAAATCCTGAAGTCATTCATGCCATGCAGCCATACAGTGCTGTCCTTCTGCCTTAGATCATGTTGAGGTTCCCGACCTGCATTTATTAATTGGCATTTCCTTGGTTATTTTTCCCATAAAATAAATCACGATATATACTCAGGTAACCAAAACTGCAATCGTAAAATGAATATTGGATGAAAATGCATTCTTGAACTTCTATTTACTAAAGAACTCACTTTTGGCACTAGATGTAAAAAAAAAAACTGTTGAAAGTGTGGAGCAGAGTCTCTAATATAAGTCACTTGAGAAGATGTCTAATTTAGATCACCTGCACTATTTGCATTTGGTTGTAAGAGCCTGTACCTCAAAGGGAAAATTTCATGTTTGTGGTGATCTTAAATAGAAAACTCTCAGCACTTATCAGTCAACTGTAAGTTTGATAAACTGCTGTTCAGTAAGCTAATTTTAATGAAACATCACAGACTTGTTAATGGCAAAATATAAAATAGACTCACATGATATGTTTGACCATTTCTAGCTTATAGATCAGATTATTTTATTGTTGTGTTCTTTTTTAATGAAAAAAAAAAGAGTCACTCTTAGCATCCAGATTTATCATCCTTCACAATGCTAACACAAATAATGAAGATGTGGCCATTTATTCTGATATTTTAGTCTAAATGAGCCATACTTTACTCATGACTTTCAAAATATGCAGTTAAGCTCTATCGACAATATAGCCTGCCAAGATCAGAAGCATGGTCACCCAGTTGCCCCAGAGCCTAAAGGAATTATTTGCTTTTCTTTACAGGATCTTATCCCTTTGCATCTTCTGACTCAGGAGACCATACCTGCACATTTGTAGTTTTTAATATTCCAGTCCCATATCATATATTCCTGTACAAGTAGGCAGTTTCATCCCCTGCTTATAAGTTCTACCCCAAAAGGCACCATGTTCTCAAAGGAATCTCCACCTAAAATAAATCCCGCTAGTTGTAGTCATCACTGTTTGCAGCTCATGTGTAACATACTGGTACACCCCTTCACTCTACTATCTGAATTAACCCAAAACAACCTTGGAGATGTAATCAGTCTTAGAAACCACCCACCACTGCCACAACTACCAACAGATGAAAGTGTACCTGCCAACTTCAGCCATCAAAAATAGGTGATTAAAAATTATGTGCACTCAGCAAAAACCCTGGACACATAAATCCGATATGTGTATAGGGACTGGAATACACCTCCTACTACTCCAAGTAGTAGTGCAGGATACTAATGAGAAACATGTTTAAAACAATTAATATAACAAAATGAAACAATAAAATAAACACAATAATATCACAGAAAAGAACAAAAAAATAAGCTCAGGATTATATAACACCAACTTACAGAAATAGCACTCAACATTCAAATGAAAGTATAACATTTTTACTCTGATATAATGCCAGAAAATGAATTACTAGTATTGCTAACAGAGAGATTCCAAATGTCTATTTTACAATGTCCAGTTGAACCTAGCAATAATGATCCATATTAAACAATAATATCAAATTTCTAAGAATAACATGCCATGGCTGTCAGACTTGTCTACAGAAAGCACTTAAATGATAATTTCAGGTAAAAAAAAAGAGACACACACAACTTTAATGCATGTGACCATGGATTGGAGGAGGAGATCATGATTCTTTTGACAACAATGGCAGCATTTAAAAGATCTATAAATGATTTTTTATTCTGACGTATTGCCGGACTTTTACCACAAAAGTCTGAGGAAATCTAAAGAGATAAAGGATTCCATTGAATTAAGACAGTGAAGGCAAATGCAAGCTCTAAGGATATCTAGCAGATAGAGCTGAGACAAATATATATCTTGTGCAAAATCAGTACAGATGAGGTTTTACAAATAGAACAATTACACTGAATCATAGTGCTAAGAGTTCTGCACAACCAATTTTAAATTACAGGAGATAGAAATACTTAACAAGCTCTGACTGAACATTTAATTTGGAATTAAAAAAAAAAAAAAACGGCTCCAATTATCATTTTTTTCATACTGTGAGAAAAGGAAAAAAGCTTGCAAATGTTAAAAGATATGCCCAATAGCAATAAAGGGCAAATGGTACAACAGACAATATCTACAAAAGAAAATAACCCTAGATAGCATTTGTGAATCATTTCATAGATCCAGAAAGGAAAATGTTAGAAAAATAACAGACTGCATTTTATTAAATGTAATGCATAACTTGCATTAGGTTTTGACATAAATGAAAACACAATCCAGATTAGCAAAAGGCCCATGTATAGCCGTTATGACAAACACAAATGAAAATGAGCATGTTTGGGTGCATGGGTTAAATTTCTATAATGTACTACACAGAGAATAAACTATTATTAGCTATAGAACTGTGGTTAGGTTATCTGGTGTCCTGAACAGTTCTCTAAAGTGGCTCCCCTCTTCAACTCAAAGTTGAGAAGCAAAAAATACATTCCCTTTGATGAGGAACAGGAGCACAGACAGAAATACAGAGATGCAGACACATATATGCACATGTGCATGCACTCGCACGTGCGCGCATGTGTGTGCACATACACACACACACACACACACACACACACACACACACACACACACACACACACACACACACACACACACACACACACACACACACACACACACACACACACACACACACACACACACACACACACATGCAGACACCCTCCTTTCTAACTCTAACAAGCTGCTTGGTACATTTGTAACAAACGCACCTTGGTTATACTCAGTTCTTTAGCTTTTACCATAAATGCATGATCAGCATTCATTTCTGGAGCTGTAATACCCTTGTGGCTTCATAAAGCAATGCCAGTACTGTACTTACACCTTCACCACCTGCCAATCATATCACTCAACAGTTTGCACCTAGTGCGTGCAGCTCTTCCTTTGCCCCACCCTAGTTATGGCTTTGAGCAAACAAAAAAAAATGTGAAATATCTTGTCTTCATTCATTAGAAAGAGATAAATTGAACTCTTTATTCTTAAATGCACTGGCTACTACTTTTGCTTTCTGCCTAAAGTTAATCAGCATTTTACTGATATGTGCTTTGACCCTTCTAGTAGTGTTTTTATAGCATTTCTGTTTTTCTGTTTTTCTGTTGCAACAAGCTAGCAGTGTACGTAACTACTTGTTTTTTCCTTGGCATTCCAGTTTTAGTAACATTATCCCCGTGTTTTGCACTAAAGCTTCTACCAAGCAACCCTTCAAAGTAAAATGATAAAGAAAGCTACCTATTCAAATATAAAAAGGAAGTTATATCCCTTGTTTTATTTAGTCATATGCTAAACTCATACCTCTTAACCATCCAAATTTTCGCATACTATCCAGATTTTTATCTCAAATCTTTGGTCTGTTCCATATAGAAGTTGTAGTTTTCTGACAAATCCCTAAGGACTGAAGTCACTAAATAATGACATGCATTAGAGTTTTAGAGCTCATATCATTAAAAACTTTAAAGAAATTGCATGTTATCACAAATCCTGTCATTCTAGCAACTTTCTAAATTTATAAGAACAATATTTGATATTTTGTTGTCCCTATTTTTGGGCCTCTTGGCTCCAGACTTCTTGTCACAAGATGTTGATAGGTAAAGCTAACCCTAACCCTCTCCTTGCCATTCCTTCTAACCCCAGCCCTACACATCCCTTTTCAAAAACTCTGTCCCCTGGCAGTGCCACTATACAAGATAGGTAATGACACTCACATACACTCTTACACAAACGCACACTCATGCGCAAACACACACACACACACACACACACACACACACACACACACACACACACACACACACACACACACATAGGTTCATAGGTGTTTACTAGCCTGAAGACCCTAAGGGCCTTTTTAAGGATAGCCATGCATCCCAAATCTCTGACAAGTTCTGGAACCTTTGACAAATGTAAGCAGAAACTTGGGAGATGAAACATTTAAAAGCAGGGACCTGGGAGATGTGTCCATTATAGACATAGGTGCAAAACCAGGGATGAATTTCCTGTTCCCCATCCTATTGTTTAAGTTACACTTGAATTAGTTAGGGAGGAACTCTGCTTCACATGGATGGAAAGCCTGTTACAGAGACAGGGTAGTCTCTGGGATCCTTACCTATATCACAGGGAAGATTTAAGTTTTTAGAATGGGTAAATCTGGTGCTGTTTGTTTTGTGGATATGCAGGAGGTCCATCTGAGTGGGGTCTGACAATGCCCCATTTGAAAGGCATAGATATCCCCTCAACAGCTGTAGGAGACAGAGTACAGTGATAGGGCCTTGAGGCAGTCTGTATAGGACATTTTACTTACGGCCTGTATTCTTTTAGTGAAGAACCACTGTGGACATTCCAATTGTTGGACAGGCTTATTTTTTACATACCAGACGGGTAATTGTACTAAATGAGAGGTCTGATGAATTCTGAATATAGTGGAACAATGACTTCCTTGGACCCAAATGTCATACCATTGTTTATGAATTGTGCAGCGGCAGCCTGTGACTTCAAATCAAAGGGGAGTTGCAGGAGACAGCTAAATGGATGGAGCCAACTGGAAGGGGTGTGACCAACTAAAAAGAGGTGGAGTTATGCTAAAAATCACAAAAACGGGGATGTTATTAATTGGAAACCCTCCACGTTTTCTTACAAATTTGCCATTTTGCGGAGGGATTATCAGGGGGAGAGTAACATTTTGAGCCAAAATTGGGGACAGTTGAGAGGTTTCGATATACCTAATTCTATAAAGTGATTTATTTGTGTGTACCTCTCAACCTCTTAATGCAGGAAATTTGTACAAGGCCAAATATATTGGGGGAACATACAAACATTGCTAAAAATTGCTCTTGTATAAAATTAGACTGTTGACAGAACAGGTCTTGCTTTAGCATGCATTTTTATGAAGGGTATGTAGTCTGAAACTCAATGTCTGTCATTATTTTGTGACTTCATTCCTAAATGATTTGACAGAAAACCACATATTTTATGAGGAACAAACCAAAAATAAGAAGCAAAACCTATTAATTCTGCAAAAATCAGGACAGTTGAGAGGTATAGTTCAGCTGGGGCTGTCTGAGTTTGCTGCCCTTCCCCCCTCACACAAATAATGGTTGAATGGGGCCTCCCCCCTGCAGCTATTTCAATGTCCCATTACTTGGCTATTTCACCGCATTTACCAAAAACACTGTAATGTGCATACTGCTTTACTTCTACGATGATATGGATTTCATTTACAAGTTTTATTTTACATTTTACAGCACAAACACTAACACTAATAGGCATCTGCTAAACAAAGCAATACAGTCTCACAATGAAAATAGACTTAGCATTAAAACTTTTCTGCCCTTGAAACTCACATTCATTGAAACAGCATTGAAACCCTCATTCAAAGAAAATACAACTGGCCAGTGGCAGATAAAGATTAACTCTGGACTGCTTTCAAATCATAGGCCCCTTGCACAGGAAACATGCATCTGTTCTTTGATACACCTTCTTGATTGTATTAAATTATATTCCTTCTATAATACAGTGCAGTTGTTAGAGGGCATTTTAAATTTATTGTTTTGAACATTTTTCAGTAAACAATTAAACAAAATGCATGCACCAATAATGACAAAACTGCCCAATTCAGAACATTTCCATCATAAAAGTCTACTCAAACTCCTACAATCCACCAGTATCAGTAAATATACACAATCTCTGCAGAATTAAAAGTCATGTAAATAATTCCACTTTAAAGAGATCTATAACTAAATGAAGAGGTTGCTGCTAGCAAACAACTTTATATTTCATTGTTTCATCTACAAATAAAGTGCCGGTTGTCCTTGAGGAATAAATAGCCTATGTTACAATAAAAAAATGGTAAGCTAGTAATATTGCAATAGGGAATGGATGGCAAACTGATAACAGGTTCATTGTTACTAGGTATCTCTGCCAAAGAGGACATTCTCAGGACTGCAGCATCTACCTCCTTTAAAAGTACAGCACATTACAGTATTAGTAATGCATCTATATACTGTGGGAGTAGAACCCACAGTCTTCTGTATCAAAAGCAAGCACACTACCTATTGTGCTATTAACAATGCAAGCAGTGTTAGCATAAGCAGCACTAAACTTCTCTTCAAGCTCTTAGCTCCTTATAAAATCCACTCAACACTCAACTGTATCTGTCAACTTTGAAACACAAGAAATCTGGAAAAAGCCAACATTTTTTTTGGGGGGGGGGTAAAAGCACCAAAACTAGGGACACATTTTAAACATTGCTTGTACAGTCTTGGAAAGTTGGTAGAATAAAATGCTGCTTTATCACCACGCATTTCACTGCCAAGCATTGAACCCAGAACCCTGTGTACAACAGTCAGAGCAACATACCACTATACCAAATCAGCTGCTTGCTAAAGGACAGACTGAAACTTAAGTAGCTATCATTTAGTGAATTCAGTTCTCACCACAGCTCTCAATCTCTTAGCACAAAAAACCTGGACAAAGCCACTATACAGCCCCCAAAATAGGGACAATTTTGAAATAGTGATCATATAAACACAAAATTGCTAGAATAAAAGGATTTGTGTTACCATGTACTTTCTGAAGAATATGAAGTCTGAAATTCAAATGCCTGTTATTATTTAGTGAATTCAAAATCCTGAAAACCACAGACATTATGAGGAATAGAACAAAAATATGAGGCAAAAATTTTACAAGTGGCAGTGGGTAGGGAAGCTAAGCTGTAGCTACCTGTTTCCCAAGACTCAGGGTTTGAGTCTAGTTCCTGAGTTCACTTCTCTCTAACCACCAGCTGTATGTAACTGGGGTATTACACACACACACACACACACACACACACACACACACACACACACACACACACACACACACACACACACACACACACACACACACACACACACACACACACACACACACGTCTGCCAGTAAACAAAGAAAAACCTCCATTCAGTTCTGCCATAACAGGAAAAAATCTCTGTTCAGGTATGCCATAACAAGAAAAAAAAAACATCCATTCAGTTATAACAGGAAAAGAAACCTCTGTTCATGTCTGCCATAAAAAGAAGGAAACCTAACTAAATACCTCATAAATGGAAGAACTTACATACTCCATTCTATGCTTGCTTTCAGGTCTGTATAACAACGGAAAAAAACTCCGTTCAGGTCTGCCATAAAAAGAAGGAAACCCAGCTAAATACCTCATAAATGGAAAAATCACATACTCCATTCCATGCTTGCTTTCAGGTCTGCCATAAAAGAACCAGGATACAAATCAAATTATATAGTAAGGATAGGATAGGATAGGGATAGGGATAGGCCATGGTGGTGTAGCAGTTAGCATTGTTGCCTCACAGCAAGAGGTTCTCCCATTCGATTCTCAGCTGGAGTGCCTTCTGTGTGGAGTCCACATGTCCTCCCCACAGTTGAGTGATGCTAAAGATGTGCAGGGTAGGTGCATGTGTGAATGGGTGTGCCTCGTGCTGGCAACTTGGCACCATAAACATCCACTGCCAATCATTATTGGACCGGAGTTCCGCTGTGGTGACCCCTAACCGGGAAAAGCCAAAAGACTTTTTTTTTTTAAGGATAGGGTGATCCACTGTGGCGACCCCTAACCCAGAAAAGCTGAAAGAAGAAGAAGAAGGATAGGATTAGAATCTTGAAGTACATTTACAACAGCAATACTATTCAGTAAAGATTATGTTATGACATTTTCCAATGATTCCCTCAGCTATATAGTAAACCCATAATTGTTTAGACATTCTTAACCTTGTTGTTTTTATAAATGAAAGGAGTTTTACTTAGTTATGAGTGTATATGGTTATGAGAGTCATGAAAATAAAAAGAAAAAAAAAAAAAGAAAAAATAATTTTATGACAAAAAGTTGCTGTATTTAACACACCGTTGGAGATCTGACAATTCTTCATTGTGGTTACTTCAAATTATTTTCACTTAAACGTTAAATAAAAGTCTTTGCAATTAACTGGTAGGTAAAAGCAACCCTTTTAATGAATGGTATTTTGCTAAATTCTACATTTTACTTTTTGGCCTCTGCACAGCCAGGGACACACTGTCATGACTTATTAGTCATCTGGAGATTCAGAAAGAATGCTACTGCTGGTAGTTAAGAGCTACAGCCTAAAGGGACTGATTCTACAATGCAGAAAAATATGATACAATGACATGTTAACCACAATGAGGAAATACCTCATTATTGGCTAATCTGAATGCCTCTGAATGACCTGTAACTACCGCAAGTGCAAGATTACTTTTTCCTATGGCAGTGTCCACCAGTGGCCCATGCATCAAGTTAGCACAGGCACACAGCCTCGTACACACACACACACACACACACACACACACACACACACACACACACACACACACACACACACACACACACACACACACACACACACACACACACACACACACACTCCAGCATACTGCTTACCTGTCCCTGAGTTGTGAGAACATCCCTGTTTTCTTATTTTTGTCTTTGCCTTCGTATGTTACAGATCGTTACAGTCAGTCATTCCTGATATTAGCATTTCTTTGCTGCTTGTTGGTCTGTTCAAACGAACAAACTCTCATAAGCCCAAAAAAAAAAATCAAACACAGACACAAGTTGTTTTTTTAGCAACAGAACAAAGCACCTTTCAGTACAGTAGCAAGTAATGAAAGCACTTAGCTGTGCGATATGCCTGCTAGGCTCTGTGTACTATTGATTTGTTTCTCGCTCTCTTTTTTGGGAAGAGAGCGAGAACCAATCAGTAGCCATCCACCCATCAGTGTCACATGCATGACTGCAGATGTGGCAGTCTGACCCCCTTCCAATTCACTGTGCGGTTAACTGCATAGTCTTCTGGGCAACACACCAATGACTTTTTTCTCCTCAATCTGAACTGATTTTACAGCAGCCCAGATGCAGAATGCAGTCAAAAAAAAAAAAAAAAACGGAACTCACTGAGCATGCGCAGTTCGAGTTCCGAGATTTGCAAGTCAGTTGGACTCACTTACAGCAATTAGCCAGTATTAAAATATTCAATAATTTATAAATATTTTTTTATTTAAAGTAAACATGTTATTTTTCTTTCTTCTACAGCTGGTGAGGCTGCAGTCCTGCAGACTGATACCACAAGCCACCACTGGAGTTGTGCAACATAGAATGATTTCCACACTACTGTAGACATGTGATGGTCAAAGGCTAGATTACTGTCTATGTTTGTCCTGAAGTCCCTCACAACTGGGCCAGCTCTAAGGGATGTGTTGTCAATATGATAGTCACCAGAGGTTGGCAATTTCCTGAAGGATATTAGTATGCATTTCTTGGCATTTAGTTTTAACCCATGGCTCTAACACCAGTTGTTTGTCTGTGTCAGCTCTTCCTGTAGAACATTTGTGTCAGTGTGGGATTCAATAACAGCTCCTAATTTGCAATCACCTGCAACAATTTAGCCAGCCAGAGTCCATTGATATTGTCCTTGACTTCAGAGAAGTAAACAGCATAAAGGAGCTGTCCAAGGACCGATCCCTGAGGGATTCCACTTGTGACTGGCCTCTTTGTAGAGGTGTCCACCCATTTCTAACTTCCTGGGTCCTGTCTGTGAGCAAGTTAGCTATCCACCAGGGGAAATAAGGGTTTGTACCTAACCTTATGAGTTTGTCAACAATGCTTGAGTGGTGTATTTTTTCAAATGCCTTGTCCATGACAAGGCTGGTAGTGTGAACCATTTTTCCCTTTGGTGAGCTTCTCAAAGAAGTTCATCAAGATGAATAGGCATGACCTGCCCTTGATGAAACCAACCTGGGTTGGGTCCAGTGTCTGGAGGGTTACTAAATCATTTTTTGATCAGTTCCATGATAACTCTTTCCATGGCTTTGCATACAAGATTAGTGAGACTTTTGTGTCTGTAGTTTCCAGAGTTTGTAGATGACCAACCTTTGTGCACAGGGATAACTGCTGTTGTTCTCCACTCATGAGACATGAAGCCTGTTTGTACGCTACAGTTAAATAGCAATTCCAGAATGCCTGATGAGTCATGTTTCATGCTATTTAGAAGGCATACTGGGATATTGTCTGGGCCCATTGATGCACTGCTCTTGGCCCTAGAGACAGCATTAAAGACCTGTTCCCTAGTGATAGCAGGGTAAGTTATATTTGATGGTATTTCCTGAGGGAAGGTTAAGGGGGAGAGAGGGGTAAAGTTGGAGATGAACTTGTAGTAGGTTTGCTATGTCTTCTGGCTCAGTATAGGTAGCTCCATTACAATGAGCTTTACACACAATTGTGTATTGCCATTGAGTTAGCTGACACAGCTAAAGAATACCTTGTGGTTGTCCTTGGCCTGGGAAGCCAAAATTACCTCAAATGTGGCTTTGCTAGACTTTAGCTGTCCTCTGAGTTGTTTGTTTAGTTTGATGAGAGTTAAAACCTGCTGGGTGCTGCACCTCCTAATTTTTGCCATGATTTTCTTCCTTCTCTGATTTTGTGATTCCACCAGGATGGTTTGTTTTGTAGGTTAGTTCTGTGCTTCTTCCTGGTAGGTACAGTTGCCTTTATTCAGCTATTAACATACTTGTATAGGGTTTCTGTGAACAGTTTTGCATAGGCAGTAGTGTTCTCAGAGTTTTTGAGGGCTTGACATTTTTCTAGGTTATCACTTAGTAGCATGATGGTAGCCTTTGAGTAACAGTAGTAGAGGCTGGAGAAAGGAGGTGGGGCATTATGGATGGTACTGACAGGGCAAAATGGGTCATGAGACTCAATGCCTTAGAATATCTGTGAATCTATGAAACTATGAATCCACAGCTTGACCATAAAGTCCTAATGTCAGACAAAGAGAAGCTGAGCGGTTTGTGGCTACATTTTGGGTGTCCCCATATTATTGTCTGAAGATATCATCATTAAGGTCAGTGCCAAGAAAAAACACCTGCAAAGTTTTATTTAATGGTGATATCTTGAGTTTGCAGTGTCCTCTCCAGGATGGTCATACTAATCACACTCAGAGTATATTTGTGAAAACCCATCCAGTCATCTAGGTTATGTATAAAAGAAGATAGCGAGTCACACTGCTTGACATACAAGGGAAGTTACAAGCCTGTCCTTTCACCTTGTTTTATTTATCTTTTGGTGAAGATTTAGGTCACTAGTTCCAGTGGTGGTGTTGCCCTTGTTGTTAATGTATTATCCAACATCTATACAGTTATGAATAAAACAAACATTTCTTGAATTGAACTTAATAATCTTACATAATTTTGAACTAATTCATAATAATTTTCAATATTTCTATTATTTTTTTCTTACTTTAAAATGTCCGCAATTTCCTAAGTAATTCACTGTGTGACTCAAGTAATCCCAAGGTAATATGGTGCTGTTAAACTTACCCATGTACGTTTGGGGTCTTTTACATGTTTGTTATGCAAATGAGGCCCATTTACATTTATCTCTATGAATCACAGTAATAAGTGAATGTGTATGGCATCTTATGCATGTACTTGGCCTCAGCTTAATGCCTATCTTTTGCCATAAGTAGATGTCTTTATCAAAATGCCTGTGCATTTCAATAGACAGCATGAATACCCTCCACTGACCGTATTTGCATGCAGATGTAATCCTACTCTTCTCAGATTAATTTTACAAAAGTTGAAACCTGGGTCTGTGAATACCACCCCTAGTCTTTCTTTAGCCACTCCCTCCAAAAAAAATAAATAAATAAAAAATACAGCATAACATAATACCATATGACCAGTTATTTTGCATTGTAGCAGCAGGCTACACATTTTATTCAGTCGGACTTCATTGCTAAGGCAGTGTCAATTATAGTAGTGAATTATTTACAACTTTCAATATCCCTTTATTTGGTTCAGTTCAACTTTCATTAACTCTCATTTACCTCCTTGAATACCATTTTTCCCTACCAAGTGAATTTGCCATCATTGGCTAAGGGCTCCTAAAAGTAACTTGCTACATCATATTTGGTCTGCACATACTACAAATCTATGGTAAACAATTATCCCTGTGTTTAGCAATTTTGAATTGTGAATTACTGAAAGGCTGCTAAGGCTTACAGATGTGTTCATGAGTCAGTTGTTCAGAGGGAACTACTTGCTTAACTCACTTTAGCTTCTGTGTGTATGTACCACCTACATTTCCCACAAGCACTCCAACGGGAAACACACCACCTCCTTAACCAAAAACTGTGTGGTTGGGGCATCCCCAATTCTAATTAATCATGAGTTCTCAGACAGATCTAGTAGTCCACCATCCATTTCTTACTAAACTTATCTTCAGACACTTTGAATCAACCCTAGGAGGCTGTTTGTTTAATATCCCTACCATAGAGATTGTCTTCAGCCCACCAAGTCATCATAAACAACCGCACATTAAAATGGATTGCTCATCCTCCTGTTCTGTTTTTTTAGTATTCCCTGTTTGAACCACCTAACGTTACCCTTTACCCTTACCCAACCCGTTTCTTTGTCTACTCTTGTAAGATAGCCTACAAAACCATATGAATGTGCAAGTTAAACAGGTGTAATCCTGTGATTTTGAAATGTACCTAATTTGATCTAAATCATAATGGATCACCATATTCCAAACCTTACTACCTAATTTTGAATAATCTGTCAAATTTTCCGTCTTAATAAATAGACATTATTATACTTCCCAGTTGCCAGTGTGGGCCTGTAGTTATTAACTTACATCCAAACAAATCCAGTGAATACAGTCGATTATACATTCTTAATGCTGGAAAATGCTTGCATCAAATAAAAGCTATTTCACAAGATTCTCAACGTCTTTTTTAACAGTTGATCCCAGATAATTTCCCTAAATACGTAAAGATGTATTCTGGCTTTCCTGCTTCTCTGGCAGTATGGCACACTGCTGGCATCAGCTAATGCCAAAGCATCCCACAACTTTCATGTCACAGCAGTCGGCCTCTTGACGCTTCCACTTTAAGCTGCTTTCCTTTCCCTCTTGTTTTTCTTTTCTCTTTTTTTGACCATGCAGAAATCAACAGCCCATGATCCCAACTCGCTTCTGGGTATGAAAAGTAAAACAAACATTTTTAAACACACAGTTTCCAATTAAACAAACAAACACGCACAATATATTAAAAATTGCTACCACAGACTGTATAACTCCCACATATGGCTTGTAAGCATTACATTAATATAGTTAAAATATCAGTTTTAATGAGCTATCATCTTGACTGCCTTGAAACTTTACCTAGCCTTTCAACCTTCTCTTTATTATCCAGTGATTTTCTCAATGTTCTGATTTGACTAACAGGGGTAAACACACCTCCTTCTACCCAAAGTGCAACAGCTCTGCATACAATTCAATAGCCTAAGCAATGACAAAACATCCTCCTCCACACACTTTTCTTGGGTAAGCATAAAATTATCTTTGTCATTAAAAGCCTGCAACTTGCCTTTTGTTAAATCCAGCCCTAGAAAAATTAATTCCACACCTGGTCTTTCAGACTTGCCAGTCACTAACAGAACCATTAGTTAATTCTACAAATGATACAGTGAAGCCATGCTTTCTTCTGTCCTTCTTTTATCCATCACCACTATCAAAAAAACAAAAAAAATCTTAACAACATATCACGTCTTATCTGATGAATATATTAGAATGGCTTTGGTGAATAAGCTGTCATTTGTAAATGGGAAATCATTACAGTAACAGTGGACTAATTAGTGATCAGTGAGAAAATAATTTACTTTGGTAGAAATGCTGTGTTAAATCTCAAGTACTGATGTGGTAAGGATGTTTTGTTGGTTCAATGTGTGTCTTCACTGAGAAATTCCTGAGTGTCACTGATAAATGAAAATTCACATTCTTATGATTACAATAATGCGGTAGGGGTTAATGAAAGGATAGGTGTGTTAACAAACTGCTTTCCTTATTATTGTGATTGTATACATTATAGTGCAAACGTTAGTCCTGCACTACTTCACCTGGCTGGACTCTGCATGTGAATATAATAGCGGGGTTTGTGTCATATTATTTTTGTAATGATACAGAGCAAGGAATCAGGCCAGAGAAAGGACAACTTAAAATCATTTTTCCAGTGCAGCAATGGAAACAGCTAAGGCAATCTTCCTTGGACCAAAACAGCTACTGTAACAGTTCAACATGACCATCAAAGTGACATAAGACCCAGCTTTTGTAATTTGACACCAAGGTCACAAACAATAAGTGAAGCGGTTTTCAACGAATAGTCATAATACATCTGGGAAAAGTCATAATTCTATGCAAAAAATTGATGCAAATGTTGGATTTAAACCTGTTTGGCTAGAAACACTTCAGTATCAGTAACACTTTATAGTATTGGACACTTAAAGTGGTATAGTTAGGTACAATGCTTATGTTTCAGGAGTATATAGATGACTTGCACATACATACACATACAAAGATATATATATAATTTTTGGATTGCATGCAATGCTAAAACAGTATTAGTATTATTATTAATATGAACACCCATTTTTTGTCCATTTGTCTTCATGATGTACAAGAGTTGCACCAAGTACTTCAACAGATGAAGATGTAATTTTAAAGCTTATATTTGCTGACACAAGGTGCTGAATATATTGTGGCTACACACTCTTAATCAACACTCTTATCTCACTATGCATTAACCCAACTTGCACTTTAAGGGCACCCTTTACTTTTTCTTCTTGATAATAACAGGACACACATTATATGAGAATGGTTATCACTGTGACTGAATCTGTACAAATGCCTCTAAACAGGACTGGGCTTCAGAGTGAATGTTAATGCTTTCATCCAGTAATGAAATTAGTAGTGAATAAAGTGGTTTGAATATTTCCAAACAGAACTGGGATTCAGCATGAAGACTTAGTTTGAATGTCACTGAACTATGATTCCCGGAGAATGAAGTCAGTATTGATACAAGCCATCCTTTTCACTGCTAATCAGGTCACATTGATAATTGTAATATTTATATGCAACACTATGCCTTATAGTAGAAAACCAATTAGTTAAGCCCTGTAATGAAGATTAAATAAATAATAACTGTATTTCAGCATAAATAAATTGTGCATGCATTCAAATAAACTCTATGCAAATGACAAGTGTGTAGAAAATAATAAAGTGCAAGATTGTGTTATAGCATTAAACTTGTATGTGTGAGTGTTTGCAAGTTAGCTTGAGAGTAAGGTTAAGGTAAGTGGATGGATTTTGTGTTTTGCCTGTTTGGATTTGTGTGTCTTCTGTGTCCTTTTCACTTGTGTAGTAGTAGTGTTAATGAAAGAGTGTAATTTCTCAAGTTGGAGTTAGGGTCAGAGGTAGGATTAGGGTAACAATTAACACATGAGTAAGGTGGCATGGAGAGGACAGAAGTTTGGACCTCTTTCCATTTTGACAAAGCTTTAATCAGACCTTTGAGCTTTCCTTATTCTTAGAGGACATAAGAGGCCCTTTTTGAATGCATGAAGTGCAGTCTTGTAAGTTTGACTGCTATAAATATTTCCAGTTGAAAACATGACAGTATTCTTTAACAGGACTACCTTATAAAAGGAAGTAATAGCACTTTTTGAAATTTTTGCAAAAGATGATTTCATAAGATTCACATTGCTTTGAGGTAGAATATGTATTATAAACTATATCTGACAAAACCTTCCGTACGTTCATTCATTCACTCATTGAACAGGAGGAAAAGCTAAACTGTATATTTTAGACAGTACAAAGTTGTTTCTAATATTTAGAATTTTCAAGAATGTCTTTTGAGTATGAAATCCTCATTAATTTAATTAATTTGCTATCTACTTCTGTAGTTGTAAATGAATATTCCTACAGCAGGAAATGTCAAACCTTCAATTCAGTGCAATAAATGAAAGTAGGAATTAGGAATGCTGAAGTAGAGACTAGCATAAAGTAAAATGGATGTGGGGTGTGGTACCTACCTTAGAGGATGGTATAAAATAAAATAGACTTGTGATGTGCTACCTCAGTGGCTTCCTTTTTTTGTAACAAAGAAATTGCCATAAGAGCAGTTTCCTTTTCTACTGATACAAAACATTGTTAAACTCAGCACAATCCACTTTACTAAAACCACTTTGAAATAGCCCTGAATTCATTTATGTATGTGCTTGAGATGGTAAAAGAAATGAGGTGGTTGCTTATACTACATTGCACTGCATTTCGCTGTATTACATTGCATTATGTTCCAACCAGTGAAGCTAGACATTGGCCTCTGTAAGTGCAATGGGAGTATATTGTTATATTATATTATATTATATTATATTATATTACATTTGTATTGGTAATTGAAACAAATTACCTACATATTTTGCCTTTTAAGAATATTTGATTTTTTATTTATTCCTCATTTCTCCTTTCCTATTTATTTATCTTTGTTTACTCAGAAAGTCTGACTGGGATAATACCCTTTTTCAGTGGAGGACTAGTGATTAAAGCTCCACATTTAACATCAGTTAACATATATATAAAATGCAGTAACTGCCCCTTCCCTTTAAATTGCTCTATGAATCCTGTCTGCATTGTCAATTTCCATGGGTCCACAACTCTGTCCTTGCAGAAATATTTATGGGAAGTTGCCATTTGCTCAAATTTGGTTGCTGCCCTTCCCGGTATTGTTATTGTTAATGTCCATAACCTTATTTGGTGCACCTCTGAAATAGTTGTCTATTCTAGTGTCTAGATACACACAATGCAGTTTTCCTGTTTTTGATTATATTCATTTCTAAATATCCATATACCCTTCTCTTAGGTTTTCTCCAGAGTCCTTGCAGTCTGATGATGTTTCCATGTTTTCTCCTTTTTATTTCCTCAAAAACTGTGTACATTATTCAAGGTGTGATCTAACCAGTCTGGTAGAGTAGGGCCCTTACCACTTGTACTTCTGAAGATCTTTTGAAGGCTTTTCCTCTGAGGAGACATCCCAGCATTTTCTTCACTGTGGCTGTAGCCGTCTGACTCTGCCACTGATAGCTTAGTCCATGTATAATCAGTACTATTAGATCCTTGTTGCCATCTTTCTCTGCTTCATATAGCCTAGTCCATGTATAATCAGTGGCATTAGATCATTGTTGCCATCTCACTCGACATTTGATAGTCTAGTCCATGTATAATCAGTGGCATTAGATACTTGTTGCCATCTCCCTCTGCTTCTGATGGCCTAGTCCATGGATAATCATAGGTTCATAGGTTAGTAACATGAGAATCAAACACTGCACCTTGTGTTTGCCAGGTAAACACCTTAACCATTATGCCATCCTCCCACCTCACATCAGTCCCATTAGATCCTTGTTGCCATCTCACTCTGTTTCTGATGGCCTAGTCCAAGTATAATCAGTGCCATTAGATCCTTGTTGCAATCCTCCTCTGCTTCTGATGGCCTAGTCCATGGATAATCAGTGCTATTAGAACCTTGTTATCATCACACTCTGCTTCTGATGGCCTAGTCCACGTATAATCAGTGCCAGTAGATCCTTGTTGCCATCTTACTCTGCTTCTGATGGCCTAGTCCATGAATAATAAATGCCATTAAATCATTGTTGCCATTTCACTCTGCTTCTGATGCCCTAGTCCATGTATAATCAGTGCCATTAGATCCTTTTTGCCATCTCACTCTGCTTCTGATGGCCTAGTCTATGTATAATCAGTGCCATTAGATCTCTGTTGCCATCTCACTCTGCTTCTGATGGCTAGTCCATGTATAATCAGTGCCATTAGATCCTTGTTGCCATCTCTCTCTGTTTCTGATGGCCTAATCCATGTATATTCCATGCTATTAGATCCTTGTTGCCATCTCACTCTGCTTCTTATGGCCTAGTCCATGTATAATCAGTGCCATTAGATCCTTGTTGCCATCTCACTCTGCTTCTGATGCCCTAGTCCATGTATAGTAAGTGCCATTAGATCTTAGTTGCCATCTCACTCTGCTTCTGATGGCCTAGTTCATGTATAATAAGTGCTATGAGATCTTTATTGCCATCTCACTCTGCTTCTGATGGCCTAGTTGATGTATAATCAGTGCCATTAGATCCTTGTTGCCATCTCACTCTGCTACTTATGGTCTAGTCCATCTATAATAGGTTCATAGGTTCTTAGGTTCATAGGTAGGTACTAGGCTATCTGCCCGAAGGCATTTATAAGCCTAGCCAGAATGTGTTGGCTTTCACCGCCCCCTTAGATTAGTTCCCTGTGCCTCTGTCAAGCAGAGCCACTGAAGTGATCCCTGAGGTAAACTTTCTGTTTCCCATCCACTCGTCAAGATTTCTTTTGAAGAGTGTTAGCGAGGAGTTCTGCCTAATATAGATTGGGATCTTGTTCCAAAGTATGGGAAGTCTCTGGGACAGGAATCTATCCCTCCAGCACGTCCTATTTATTGTTGTGGTGAGGTTTAGATCCCTAGAGCGTGTGGCTCATGGGGGTAAGGTTTTCTTTAGGTGGAGCATGTCCATCAATTCTGGGTTGGCCATGACCTTGTATGTCAGGCAGAGATCACCTCTGAGTAGGCGGTATGCAACCAAGTACAGCTGTAATTTCTTCAGTCGAGCTGCATAGGGCATCTGCTTGAGGCCAGTGATCCTCTTGGTGAGGTACTTCTGTGGTCTTTCCAGCTGTTGCAGGTGTCTTGTAAGGTACATCCCAAATGGGGCATTTTACTCTATGATGGGTCTGATGAGTGATGAGTAGAGGGGCACAATGACATCTTTTGATTTGGATGCAAACCCTTTTGTGATTAGGTGGGCCATGTAGAAGGATTTTCTAACCACTTTGGCAATGTGATTATCAAAGGTGAGATTACTATCTACTTGGGTCCCCAGATCCCTTATTATGTCTTCAGTATTTAGGGGACTACCACCTATGTGGTAGTTTGTGGGTACTTTGTTTTTCCAAAGGGGATGACTATGCACTTTTTGGCATTTAGCTTGAAGCCATGATTTTGACACCAGGTATCCGTCTCAGTGAGACCCTTTTGGAGGATGTCTGTGTCAGCCGGAGAGTCAATTATAGCCCCTAGTTTGCAGTTGTCTGTGAACTTGGTCAGCCATAGTCCTCCTGTGCTTGCCTGTACCTCCAAGAGGTACATAATGAACAGGAGGGGTCCTGGGACTGAGCCCTGGGGAACTCCACTTGTAACTGATTTAGAGTCAGACCTAGCTCTTGCAACTCTCACCATGTGGGTTGTGTCCATGAGTCAGTTGGCAACCCATCTTGTGACATAGGGGTTTATGTTCAGGCTGGTGAGCTTGTCTATAATACCAGAATGGGGAATGGTGTTGAAGGCCTTTGCAAGGTCTAGGTAGGCTGTGTGTACCACCTTTCCCTCATCTATAGCCTTGGTAACTGTCTCAAAGAAATCCACCAGGTTTAGGAGGCATGATCTGCCCTTTACAAAGCCGAACTGGGTAGGGTCCAGTGTTTGAAGCTTCCCAATGTCTCTGTTAATGAGTTCCATGATGATGCACTCCATAGGCTTGCAGACCAAGCTAGTCAGGCTTATAGGGAGGTAGTTCCTGTGGTCTGTTGTGGCTCCACCTTTGTGGAGTGGAATAACTGCTGCTGTGCGCCACTCTATGGGTATGTAGCCTGTGGAGAGGCTGAGTTTGAACAGTGTGTTTAGGTGAGGGGTTAGTTCATCTTTGAGCTCATATAGGACGCAGCTTGGGACACCGTCCGGTCCCATTGATGCTGTTTTTTGGCTTTGGAGAGGGCTGTTTTAACCTGAGTGTCTGTGACTTCAGGGACTCTACATTCTTCTGGTATGGTTATGGGCCCTCTTAGAGGTGAGAGGGGGGTGAAGTTTGTATATTTTGTGCCATTCTGCACTAACTCCGAGCAGATCTGAGCATTGCCACTTAGATTCTTGACATAGCTAAAGAATGCTATGTTTATCTTTGGAGTCCTTGGCAATTTTTCTTTCAAAGCTCACTTTGGATGATTTTATGAGGGATCGTAGTTTCTTGCTGATACTGATTAGGGAATGTCTTCCCTTCTTGGGATTTTACTCTTTTCTGTATTAGTTTCCTCCTTCTATTGTATAGCTTGTTTATGGCAGAAGTCCACCAGACTGGTTTCCTTTTCTTGGAGGAGTGAGTCTTGGTTTTGCTTAGGATGGCATGATCCATGCATTCTTGTAGGTGCCCATAGAATGCATTAGTAAAGGATTTTGCAGCTTGGACAGCATTATCCTTCAGCATGGGGGCTTTAAAACTTTCCACCTCGGTCTTAAGTAACATGAAGTTTGCTTTTGAAAAGTTTTTCACAGTGGTTTTCTTGTCCGGGGGTGGGTGTGGAATGTGGATATCCAAAGTGATTTGTTTATGGTCAGATCTAACCAGTGAGGGGTTGACCTCTGGTGTGGAACACCGGTCGCCCATGTTGGTGATGACCAGGTCCAATATGTTGTCACCTCTGGTGGAAGTGTTGATCAGTTGAATCAGGGCATTTGAGTTTATAAATTCTAGGAAATGTTGGGCAAGGGAGTTAGCACTTGAGTTGTTCTCCCAGTTAATGTTTGGGTAATTGAAATCACCCAATATTAGGGTGTTTGTTAGGACCCTTATGTTTCCCAGTGTTTCCAGAAACATGGAATGGGGGTCCTGGGACATGGTGGGAGATCTGTAGCAAGCTACAATTTGAGTTGCAGTTTTGCCCATTGTTAGTTGCACGTGGATGATATCTGAAGCATCGTGCTGTGCCACTAACCTGGAAGTGTGGGTATCCTTGATGAATATGGATACACCCCCGACTTTTGTATTTCAGTTTGGGTTCTGTGGTTGAAATGTATGGTATGAGTTGTAGCCTGGTAGTGCTGGGGTGCTCTCTGGAGCCTTAAACCAGGTTTCTGTTACTGCACATATATTGATTTTCTCCATACTGAGGAGTGCTTCGAGTGCATGCATTTCGAGGTTCAGACTTCTGACATTGAGTAGCATTACCCTCAGTTTTTTGTTACTTGTGCTATTTACGGTGGTGGGTTTGTCTTTTGAGCCGTGCCTAAAAAAGGCACTATGGGGATGGCAAGAGCCTTGGCCAGTATTCGAAAGCCTAAGGGTGACAGGTGCAAGCCGTCTCTAGTGAAGCAGCATGGCTTGTCGAGCATGTCATCCCAGGTGGACAGGCACTGGATCCCCTTTGAATGACACCAGAAACTTAGCCAATTGTTGAAATTGAGAATGTTTTCTTTATACTGTGGTATCATTCTTGGTGAGGGCAGGATGCTACTCAGGGTCAGAGTCATACCGGCCTGGGCTACATGATCAGAGAGCTCTTCCATGTCTCTTTTCATGTAGTCCAGAGAGGTATGTCTCAGGTCATTCAAACCAACATGGACAATGATAAAGTCATATTTGTACTTGTTCTGTAGTGACCTGAATGCTTGTGTTATGTGGCAGATCCTGGCACCTGACAGGCAGCTAACAGTAACCTTCTCCTTATTCAGCCTAGTGACTGAGACGTCAGTATGCCTAACTATAGAGTCACCTATTACTAGTATGTTGGGTATGTTATTTTGCCTTAAGGGCTGTGATTGCATGACACACTGGTTTTGTGAAGTATGTGTTACATGGTTTGTGTTGGTGGGTGGAGGTTGGCTGGATGTTTGCTTTGGAGGTCTCTGTTGGTTTTGCAGATTTTTATTTAGAGCCTCCGAGTATGTTTTCATGTATTTATGCATGTTTTTTTCCAGTGCTGCTTTAATGGGTTTATGTGAGACTGGTGGTGTGATGCAAGTATTTCGCTTCTCCTCTTGACTGTCTGATCCAGTCTTGGCTGAGAGAGCTTAGCCTCCAGTTTGGCTGTATAATTGCATCTCTTGCATGTATTAGTGTTTGGTGGTAGGAGGAGGGGGTGTCTGTGTACATGAGGCAGTTGTAACACAGCCTCAAAATGCCCAGATTCACAAATTGGAATGGAGAGTACACCTGAAACTGCCCTATGGACATGCCTGGATAGGTACAGTGAACTGTTTTACTGGATGGCTGGTAAGGTCGAATAGGGAGCCTTGTCCTTCTGTACAGTACAGGAGGGTCTAGTACTAGGGTTTATAAGTGCTTGCTATAAGTTTTGAGTAAGTACCAGGCTGAGAAATGAGTGGCTTGAGTGCTTAAGATGAAATGTTTGTCTAGTTCCAAGGGAAAAATTGAAGAGGAAACTTTGTGGAGCCGGGAATAGTTTTACCCTAGCTAACCGGCGCTGCCTGGTACACAAAACTGAGCAAATATGGTATTTATAGCAGGGAAATGAGAGAGATAGAAATTAGCCCAAAATTGCCAACAAACTTCTAATTTCTGAGCTGAAACCACTCCTCTAGGGACAGACAGGCTGCTCAAAGCTTCCCTCTCTCACAGGTGAACAGAGACCTTCCTTCTATCCAAGTAAGGTATGGGCAAACACAGAGATTTGTAACACAGCCCTGAATTCAGCACTAACCAGAAAACTGGACTATACTAGCTTAGAAAGGCGGGAAGCAAGTATATATATATATATATATATATATATATATATATATATATATATATATATATATATATTTTTTTTTTGTTTGTTTTTTTGTTTTTTTAGAAAATAAAGCAGATACACTCAAAAAATACTTTAAATAAACAGAAAAGGATACTTATTGTTATATATCGCATATCAGAGTTGTAGTCAATGCCCCTAGTAATAAAGTGGGAAGAAACACAAATACAGTAAATGCAGATGAATAAAGTACAATATATATATATATATATATATATATATATATATATATATATATATATATATATATATATATATATATACAATAGAAAACAAACTGATTTAAACAAGTTACCCAATTAACCAGAAAAAAAGCTCAAAACTGAGCCCTGTTCCAGCAGTCTTCAATCAGACAAGTTCTAACTGCACACCCCTGCTTACTAGGGTGCAGGGGAACCTTCTCCAAAAAAGATGGCCTGAATCAGTGCTCAAGTTATACAAACAAAGCAAGATTCAGCATGCCTGAATCTGGTCTATGCTACACCAACAAGCCGCACCAATTTCAGAAAGAAACAGTTCAAATAAGCATGCACAATAAGCCTGTGACCAGATATTTCCAGCTCAGAAGGGCAGAATCCAGCCTCTCCTCTCACAAGGGTGCAGACCACAAACCTTCTTAATGTAGAATAACTTGCCTGAAGCCCAAGTGCTTAAGCCAGAACTAATAAACTTTTAGAATAGCAGACACTGGGCCTTCAATCAGCAATTCCCAGCTTAGAAGGATGTAAGCTACCTGTCCTGCCACAACAGTGCAAACCACAAACCTTCTTAATGTAAAACAGCCTCTATGAAGCCCAAGTGCTTAAACCAAAAAACTTAGAATAACAGTTACAATTCAATCAGGCTACTACCAACCAGTAATAAATGCAGCAGAATAAATACAATTGAGTACTTTTAAGAAAAGCAAAATAAAGTAGGAGGAAAGACAAAGTAAAAGCAAATGAAAAAAAATGTTTTTTTGGGCCTTCTCAAATCTACTCTCTGTATTAAGTAGAGTGAACACTAGACTCAGAATATGATCTCATTGTACTTGGCTAAGTGAGAAAATGAGATGGACCCAGGGGAAGTGTTCTAATACAGACTTACAGGAGGGGCGGGGAATTCCAGAGCCAGCAGCACTAATACCAACACAAGAACACTAATCAGTCATTAGATCCTTGTTGCCATTTCACTCTGCTTCAGATGGCCTAGTCCATGTATAATAAGTGCCATTAGATCTTTTTTGCATCTCACTCTGCTTTTGATGGCCTTGTCCATGTATAATCAGTGCCATTAGATCTTTGTTGCCCTCTCCCTCTGCTTCTTATGGCCTAGTCCATGTATAATCAGTGCCATTAGATCCTTGTTGCCACCTCACTCTGTTTCTGATGGCCTAGTCCATTTATAATCAGTGCCGTTAGATCCTTGTTCCAGTGTTGCAGATGATACTTCTCACTAGGCTTCCTGTGGGGCTTCCCACTGAAATTCTGAGTCACTTATTTGGGATTAACCAAATGTATATTTGCACTTTTTAATGTGCACTTTTGTGGTATGTTTGAATTGTCTACACCTTCTTTCTGGCAGCTTCACCCCCATATCTCTTACCTTTATGCATACTGTTCCCTGGAGTCAGATTAAGGGCAAACATAACACTTTAAAAATGGAGACTTTCACTCTTTTGATAAGTCACAATTTTGAGATTAAAAATTACAACCGGAACCATTGTTGGCTCATGTGTAGCACCTAGCATTTATTTGTAATCGGCCTCAGTTATCACCCCTCTGCCAACTTTCTCAACCTCTCTAAAATTATCCTACACTTCCACTCATGTTAGTGTTGCTCTTATCTTAGTGTTACCACCAAAGAAGCTGCTCATTTTCACCATTTTCTAAGATGTGTTTGAAATAAATACATTGAAGAGCTCTGGAACCAGGACCAGCCACTGCAATACTCCAATCATCCTTTCCTTTATTCTTAACATCACAATCTCACCACAGCCCTTTGTGCACTATATCTGGCTGTGCTGCAAATTAATCTTCCCAGAAGAGTCTCTATTTTAATTTCTTCAAAGACAAACTGTACATTTAGTTACTCTGCAATTCCCTAGAACTCTATGTTTGCCCCATTCTTACTTAGAATAAAAATGCACCCCTTCCTTTTCCTTTCAGCTTCTAAGCAAGTATTTGTATTGTTCCCCTTCTTGACCCATGTTCTGATCTCCATTTTTATTTGTACATGGGAAGCCTCCATTTTTTTTATTCTGCTTTTCTCCTTGTGAAATATCTTCATTTTTTCCCGTGTCTTTCCTTCCTCCTCTTGTATGTCCTATATTTTTCCACAGTCGGATCTCTGTGTAGGAACACTGATCTTCTCGTTCTTCCATTCTTGTCTCACCTTCATCACTTTATCAGCAAACTAGGACACTCCATTATTTTCCTGTTACAAAAAGTTGTTCTTTCTTTCATTTTGCTACTACACATTACACATTAACTCATCTTTGTTGCCCTTCTCCATATGTCAGCAATTCCATTACATAAGCCTCAAACCCATAATCTTTTTATTGATATTTGTTTGCTTATGCATCACTTTAATCAATGAAGATGTATGACCACCACAGAGTTATGCTGACATCACTTATCCTTAGACTTTTTTTTTACCTGATTCATCAGATGATAGAAAATGTCTGGCTTCTGTGGCTATATATACATTTTCTTTAAACTCGGTCATATCTTACAACCTGATTATCTCATACAGTTCTGCACGTTTCAATATGTAAAATACCAGGCATCTTTATTAAAGACTACTGCCACATTTCTTATTCTTTACATCAATATGACATCCACATTCCACATTTGCCACATTATATCATTCAAATTAGATAACAAAAGACAGATGAGGGATATTAAGGCCTCATTTCTCAGCCAGCCATGCCGTGGAAAAGTTTTATCTGGTGATTGCATTAGTGTTTCTGCAGAAAGGCATGCTGACTCTGTAGCAGTGGGCTACCAGAGGTGAAATTTATGTAACCAGACAAACTCCAGTCATACTACTTTGGTCATCCATCATATCTATACCAGCAGAACTGTTTTCTCCAAAAAACACTATTTATTTAAATAAAGACATTACTTGCATAAATGGTCTACATTTAAAATTTAAATTTACATCAGTTCTCATGAAACATTATTAAAAAGAAAAAAGGAAATGTCAAAGGTTAAACAACTACAATCCAGACAGAGAAATCAGGAATATCAGGAATAACTTATATGTTGAATGGTAGGTATCAGACTGGAGGCTGGCAAAAACATTATGAAGATAGCCTGTTCTTTGTGATCAATATATCACGATGCATTGCACTTAGATTCTATGCCAAAACTAGCTGATTAAAGAAAAGAAGAAGAAATATGTTCCCTGCTGTTGCAGACTATAAAAGCATGCTCTGGGAATGTCTCATACTAGGCATGGGTGAACAGAGGCAAAGGTGATTTCTGCTAACCTTTCTGAATAAATTAATTTAAAATGGGTAGATGACAAACTGGGAATTAAATTCAAGACAGAAGGCTTTTTTTCTAATCAAGAACAAGCCAAAATGATAGTAGGAAGTGTTCTAAATACTAACATTGCTTAAAAATAGGAAAATAAAGGCATCAGCTCCATACTATAGAATTTTTAAAGACTACTACAGGTTGTTAAAAAATATCTTGCAATGACTAAATCAGGAAGTAACATCAGAATCATCATGACCATAGTAGTTGAATATTTTCTTTTTTTTTTTTTTTTTGCTTATAAACATTTTATTGCATATTAAATCAATAAAAACAACCATCACACACCCCAAGCAACAAATAAACAACAAGCTATATACACAGTCCATAACAGTTGTTAACAAATCTTTCAGTTTTTACCAACATAATTGTTGTTAATATTATTAGTTGTTTTAATATGCAAAGTTTACAATTCTTTGTTACTTACATTTTTTGCTAGACAAACAAATTCTGAAAAAGAGAGAATACACTTACTTTTCCCATTTATAGTAATAATTTTCCTTGCAATGGCTAGAATTGACCAAAGGACAGACACCTAACTTCTAGGAACAGCATCTTGAATTGGGACATTAAATAAAATAAGGGAGTCTGTTATGTTACATCTATCTGACCATAAAAGTTTGGTAAAATTACAAAATGTTTTCCAAAAAGAAATAACCATTTGACATTCTAAAATCATATGTTTCCAATCAGCCTCTACATCACTGCCACAACTCCAACACAAAAGATTTTCATTTTTATAAAATATTTCAATTTTACTTGGTGTAAAAAAAAAACTTTTATGCAAATGTCTCCAAGTAAACATTTTTCCAGTAAATAGATGATGTAGTGTTACATATGGATCTTAGATATGATTTTTTTATTATCTTTTTAAAAAAAATCCCTTATTTAAGTTTGTGGAATAATCCCAGTTTGACAAATCAAATCCTATAATTTCAGATCTTGGTAGTTCATAAATTATTGACAAATATGATTTATTTGTAAATAAATCACTATTAATTTGAAAGAAGAATTCTAGTAATTTAGGTTTATTTTTAGAATTCATAACAAGTGGCATTTGCAATTTACTAACCAATAAATCTCTAATAGATACCACACTCAACCAGCTGTTACCATTTTTGTTATATCTAGTTAAGAGTCTATCTACATTAGTTATTTTATTACCATCTAAAAACTGAAACCAATATTTCAAATTAATTTTATTAAGATTATTTATTATATTGACATTAAAAGTGTCCAAGCAACCGGCAGTATGTGTAATAGGAAATAATAAGAATAATAACTGATTGCCTACATAGTATGTATCCATTACTGTTTTAAATTTATTTAATATATATTTGATACAAAAAGTGTAATTATTACGTAATATATTATTTAAACAATAATCCTTTAATACTGAATATGCAATATTAATATTTGATGAGATATGAAAATTTACATCAGTTATAGTAGATGACCTTAACATTTCTTCATGTAAAGATTTACAGTTAGAACTATAAGTAGAATTTAGGCAAAGACGCACAGCATTAATAATAGCAGACTTAATATAAAGATCAATATTAAGGAATCCAATGCCACCTTCTTCCCATCCTTTTATATGCCATTCACAAGATATTCTTGGCTTCTTGGAAAACCACAAAAATTTTAATAAGTTATAATTTAGTCTTTTAAAAGTTTTTAGGAGGTAATAGAAGTAGAGACTGAGCAAAATATATTTTTGGTAAAATTACCATTTTTATTAGAATAGGTCTATTATCTATATATAAATAAATTTTATTCCACTTTCAATTAGTTTCACAATGGAATTAACTAAGCTCTTATAATTTAATAAAAATGTTTCTTTCCAAATTTTTTTTATATTACTACCTAAATATTTAAGTTGTTTGTTTTTCCAATTAAATTCATTATACTTTTTTAATTTAGTAGTTACTTTTTATTTATCAACATTGTTTCGTTTTTGTTATATTTAAATTTAAGCCCAGAGATTTCCTCAAACATTTTTATTGATTTAACAATATTTTCTAAAGGTGTGTCCATGTTACCTGTAGTAATTAAAATATCATCTGCAAATAACTGAATTTTAGAATTGTAATTATGTTTGAAAGAAAAGCCTTTTATTACATTATTATCTCTAATGTAATTAGGAAATGCTTCTAATGATAAAGCAATTAATAAACTAGATGAACGACAACCTTGTTTTGTTCCATTTACTATTTTAAATGATTTTGAGATATATGACCCAGTTTTAACAAAGGAGTATGTATTACTTTATAATTTTATTATTAAGTCAATAAGTACTGAGGAAAATTGTATTATTTAGCTACTCTTTGCAAATATGCCGAATTAATTGAGTCAAAAGCTTTATCAATGTCTAAGCTTAGTACAGTTAATGCTTTTTTTTTACCGGCAATGTCTATTAAAGATAGAAGTCTAATAATATTATCTTGAACTTTTCTTCCTATAATGAATCAAGTTTGATCATCCTTAATTAGTTTTGCTATTATGTGATTCAGTTTCTTAGTTATAATGTTAGAATACCCATTAAAATGTTGTAATCTACATTTAATAAAGAAATAGGTCTATACAAAGTACATAATTTGGAATATTTATAATTAGTTCATCAAGACCAGGAGCCTTGTTGCTTTTCAAGCTTTTAATTTGTTCTTTAAGTTCTCTAAGAGTAATGGGCCATCTCTAATTTATCATTTTGTTCTTTTTTTCTTGTTGTTTTATATAATCTGTCAAAAACTTTCAGTTATACTATTTTTATCAAGTTCTACATCCTTTATTGATTTCTTCCCAGTGACTTCTAAAGGTTTCTAAAATATGTTTTAAATATGTTATTTTCCTATTTTTATTATTTACTTTTTACATAAGTTCATTAATATGATTTATGTGGTTTAAAGTCCTAGACCTAATTGCTAATCTGTGTAAATTCTTAGAATTTATAGTATATGACTGTAACTTAAGTTTGTCTATGTTTATTGATACTTTGCAATTAAGTATTTCTATATATTTTGATTTAATGTTTTCAATTCAACACTTGCAGCACAATCCGTGGGTGTCAGCATTAATTTTAGACTATCAGTTTTAGCTTGGATAAAATTTAATTCATTATCCCATTTCTTCTTCTTTAATAAATACCAGCATTTAATTCTTCCATAAATGTAAGCCTTTAATGCATCCCATAAAATGGTATCAGAAATGTCACTATTATTATTACTAACTATATAATTATTTAGTTATTTTTAAAAAAACATTCTTTAAAACCTTTAATTTTAAATATATATGCTGGTATTCTCTGACAGAAAATCAAATCATTAGGTTCTAATTTAAGCTTATAAGTAATGCATTATGGTCAGGTAGAGGACACAAAGTCACAAGAACATCCTCTACTTTGGAGTATATTCTATTAGATGTAAATTCCTTATCAATATTCCAAATCTGTATGAATAATGAGTATAATTTAATGAATTTGCCAATTTTAAATCTTGAATCTAAGATTCATTAAATTCAAAAAATTATTAAGTAGCTTACCAGTTACTGTAATTTTAGGTTTCTTATCTTTAGTAGCATCCTTTCAGATAAAATGCAAACAAAATCTCCAACTAATATGATTTCACCTTTTGCATGTAGAGTAATAATAGCCAAACATTTCTTCATTACCTTAGTTCCTATTCCAGGTATTCAATAAATGTTAACAAAAGTATAAAGTTTCTTGCCTATCTGAAGTACAATTAATCCCATCATACCATTCTTATCAGAGTAAAAATCTTCCGTATTTTCCCGATTAGGGGTTGCCACTTCAGAACTCCTGTCCGCTAATGATTGGCAATTGAGTTTTATGGTGCTGAGTTGCCAGCCCAATGCCCAAACTTCAAAGAAGGCATACCCATTCGTGCACGCACCTACCTGCGTGTCTTTAACATCACTCGACCATGGGGAGGACATGCAGACTCCACACAGAAGGTGCTCCAGCTGAGAATCGAATGGGAGAACCTCTTGTTGTGACATGACAACACTAACCTCTGCACCACCGTGGACTACATACCATTCTTATCAGAGTAATAGTCAATAAGCTATGAATTTTTCCAGAGAATTCAAGGTGCCTCTCCTCTTACTATTACAGTGAGAATCAAGTAGTACAGAATATCTCTTGCAATTTAACTTATCTAAATATTTCTTTAATAAATTAATTTCCTGTAAAATACTCTGTTTGGTTTATTCATTTTAAGAAACTTAAATAACCTTTCTGTCTTTATGAGAGTGCTCAAACCATTTATATTTGAATAGCAGAATTGCAGGAAGTCTAGCAAAAATGAAACAATATTTATTGTATAATAGCAATTGTTGTTATCAATAAACAAATTGAAACCAAAAAACAAGAACATAATAAAATTATTTACAACTTCTGTCATGGAATATATTACTCCTGGTTTTATGACACAGTCATAAAAACTACCTTCTACTAACTTACAGTATTTCTTTAACAACTATTTGCATCTACCTCTCTGGAAAGCTGATCACTGATTAAATTATTACATATAGCTTCCTTTTAACAATACCATATAATACATTTATTTAGTATTGATTGCAATACATTCTATCATCATTAATTAATAACTATTAATAATGCATTCAATCTTATGTACATCCAAAGTAAATATAATAGTAAACTCAATAGAATATTTTCATTATACAAATTCAAATCTAAACATCTGTTAGTAAAACAGAAATTATTCAACATTAACTTGTAAAAGCCCAAATTTCATATAATACATGACCAAATGTATATAAACAACAGTATATAATTCCATCACTAATGATAAAGCATCTAAGAGCTAAAGTATTTAAATAAAATGCAAACAAATTAATATTTATATTGTATTACAAAACATTCATATTTTTTTAACAATATATATTATTACTATTTAGAGTAATTCTCTTTGAATCATTTATACATATCATCAGAGAGCATATCATAAAAGAATGAAGCTGCATCTCACAACAGCACCCAGGCACTGTCTTCACATGGAATTTAAACATATGTTCAACAAAAAGTACAGATACTAATCTAGATAATTCCATCAATTGCACCACTCTTGTATTATTTATTAATTAATCATTTATTAAGTTAAATTAATCTACTCATCTAATGTATGTAATGAATATACTATTTATAAACCTCTAAACATTGATACCTATAAATCAAACTCTATGTAATATTCAATTTCACTTCTTAAAACACAAGTCTACTCAAATAGTCTGTAGATTAACTGAAAAATATATTAAATCAAGATTACTGTATGTAAGACATCAGATGTAAATTAATATTACATTACTGAAGAAATACTACTGTAAAACAGAACAAAGACATTTCTTTTTTATGTAAAGTTAAACATTTCTGCATCTTCTAAAAGTTATATTATTATTTTGAGTACAATTCTTATTTCAAGAAAAAGAAGATACAAAATAAAAGAAAACACATTACAATAAAATTACAATAGTATTTCAAAAAGATAAGTGCATTGCCCCTTTAAGAATACAGCTTTGACTAGTAAACTATTTAAATAATTAAATCCTTCAATTAGTACCATGAGGGAGTATTTCTTTAAAAGAAATAATAGTTATTAAAGAACCACTAAATTATAATTTATATTAGGATTATAAACCACAGCAATTGAGATAAAAACAATTCCTACTGACTTTAAGGCAGTATTCAGAGCTCCGTTGCTACATTCCACTGTAAAGCTGGTTTTCATGGGTTTAAAGCTCATTTCCACATTTATGTTATCTTCGTACCTCTGCAAAGCTTCAGATCACCATGCATAGCTCTGTATAGCTGGCAATTTAATTAAAGAATGATAGATAAGGTAAATTGAAGTAGAAGTTGAGATTTCTGAGTAAGTGCTTTCATTTAAGGATAACAGTAACTGCTCGCAACTACATAGATGTGAGCTGAGCATTTTGAACAATAACGGCTACATTGAATAAAAAAACACAAACTGCACTCATGAACTTGTAAAACAAAAAGAAGAAGGCAACATATCAGCTAAATCCACAGACAAACCACCACTTAGAAATATAAAATGATCGCAAGCTTTATTCCAAAGATAAAACTGTTAAAAGGTTAGTGCTTTTGTTTAAATAAATGTTAAACTTCCTCAGACATCATTTTTAAAATTCTCCGATTTTAAATACATTTCCTTATAGTGACATCATTTCCTCTCAATCAAGTAACATCTCATTTAAAGAAATATTCAGTTTTAAAACAATGCTGCCCCATTCATGCATAGTAAAACCTTGTTCAACTCTAAATTCATTATAAATTATCTATATGTTTCCTTTATAAACCACATTTATTTTATCTTACTTCATTTTAATGTATTAAGCTTCAAGATTGGAGTTATAGAGCTCTGTTCATTAATTACTGGCCAGCTGTCTGCTTGTAACCTTGCTTACCATTCGAGCTCTCTCAGTTCTATTAACAAGCCCCATGCTTTTTTGTCATCTTTTACTATGCTGTCAATAATGGTTTAGATAAATTGTTTCCCTGGATGATCTTTTACATGCTTTGCTAAGGCATTAGATAAATTAATTTTTCTAATAGCATATTCGTGCTCATATACACGTTGGGAGAAGTTTCTCTCCGTTTTTCCTATATAAAAAGCTAAACATGATTTGCACTTACTTAAATATACTACTGCCTTAGATTAACAACTGTATTTTCCTTTTATCATGTATTTTTTGTTTCTTATAATGAATTCATTATGTATTTCTATTTTGTGGCACCATTTACATGCACCACACCTTGTCATGCCGTGCAAAACACTTTGACTATAATTCTCTTTATACTGAAGTAATTATTTTAAGTGTTTCCCTCTCCTATTCACAATGCATGGCTTTACCCATAATATATTTCTAAACTCTTCTTCTTCATTTAATATGACCCAGTTTTTTTCAAAAATCCATTTAAGTAGTCTGAAGTCATCACTGTATGTTATAATCAGTGCTTCTGAAAACTTATAATTATTTCTCTCAACTACATCCTGTATTCTGTGTGAGTCAGGATTGTCTATTGTTGTTTCCTCTATTTCATATGTACTCATTTCACTTAAAATGTTTTCCCTGTGTAAAATGGGTTTAAAATGACCTCTGTCTCTTTTGATTCTAACTTCTTCTATAATTTCATCAATGAATTCACCAGGGTATGCCCTAGCACAAAACATAGACCATAAATTAATGCATTCTTCAATGAAATTTTGTTCTTTTGTTATCATTCGGGCAGCTCTAACTACCTGCCTTTTTATCACAGATCTTTTTTGATGTGCTGGGTGTGAACTGTTGTAGTGCAGTAAGCTGTTTGAGTAAGTTTCCTATATATCTGAGCTATGTATCTTTCCTCTGTATTGTCTTTTATGAGTTTAATATTTAAGTATTCCATAAAATCAAGCCTAACTTTCCATGTAAATTTTTAAAAGGTTGTTGTTCCATTAATATGCTTAAGAAATTCTTCCAGAATACTTCTAGACCCTTTCCAAATTATACTTATATCGTCCTGAAATCTGAAATAAGATTTAAGATATTTGTGGAACTCAGTATTCAACACATATTTCCTTTCCCAATATGCCATGATGGTATTCGCATATGTTCCCCCACATGGTGATCCTATCGCGATGCCTCTATTTTGCAAATAGTAGTTATCAATAAACACAACATAGTTATTATTCAAAACTAATTCTAGCATCTCTACCAGTAAGTTGGCTTTATCCTGGGGTATATTGTTTGTATGCAACATCTCATTGGTCCGTTCAACTCCTATATCCTGCAGAATGACTGTATATAAGTCACATATGTCAATAGTGATCAATATGTCTTCCTTGCTGTATTCTATGCTATTCATATGTTGTAAAAAGGACCAAGAATCCTTGCATATTTGTTCCTCATTTCTCAAAATGTGTTTTAATTCAAAGTCAACATATTTTGCACGTGCAAATATGAACCTCTTCCATCAACTAGGGGTCGCATAGGTGGATTGTTGATAGATTTATGTATTTTTGGTATCCCAAAAAAATACTGGAACTCTAGGAGGTGAAACATTTAAATAATTATACAAATCTATATCAATCCTTCTATCTATAAACATGTCATTTAGTTGCATGTAAATTTTTTTGTATGCTCCATTCAATTCATTTAAGGAAACTTTTTGATACGTATCCATATCCAAGATATCTTGCATTCTGTTGCTGTAGTCATATAAATCCATAATGACTGTTCCCCCTCCCTTATCCGGTTTCATTATTCGTATTTTTTTTCTGTAAATATGATAATGTGAACTGTTCATTTTCACTTAAGATGTTCACAATTTTCTTATCATATTTATACTTATTCAAGTTCTTAAGATCTATTTCACATATCCTTTCATAAACTGACAATCGGGGATGGAGGGGTGGATTATATGTGCTACTAATACTATACATACTACTATGTCTCAGTATTCTACTTTGGTACAACAATTTCAAATTCATTTTCCTTAGGTATAGTTTTAAATCTAAAACATTGTTCGTAAAATTGCTTTGTACTGCAGGGACAAATGTTATCCCTTTAGCAAGTAAATCTGCTACTTCATCATCAACATGCACATTTGAAAAATTATACACTTTAAAATCTTCATTTTCATTATACACTATAACACATTCATTTCCACTTCTAGTGTTAGAATCAACATCAACAGTACTGATCATGTCATTTTGTTCATGTTCATAAACATTCAAGCCCTCCAGTGTTTGTTTTTGGGCCTCGCCCCTTGAAACCCCGCTTGTTGCTGGTGTCCATATTGTTGCGGGTTATTTTTATTGTTTTTAATCCTCTCCGATCTCCTCAAGGCCGGGTAATTCTGGTCATAAAAATTCTGGTTGTCACTATGCCTCTCCATTTCTTCAGCTTCTATTATACTATAAATACTTTGCTATTAGAAAAATACTTTGCTATTAGAATGAGTGTTTTTGTATATAATGTATTAATTTTCTGTCTCTTTGCTGTGTTTTTGTGTGCAATGTATTATCTTCAATGTATACTTGTGTTTAAATAAATAAATAAATAAATAAATACTACTTTTTTGTTTTTATTTTTATTTTTGTTATTCCGGTTCTGAGAAATTGAGGGTCTCGGGTATGCTAAACCATTTGCATACTCATTTATATCTCTTTCCAGTTTACCAATCTTTCCACTCTTAAGCCTCTCAATATGTTGGTCTATACTGTTATAAATTTGGAGATGTTCACATTTACATTGCTCGTATTGATTATCTTCCCTAATGGCATTATCGAAAACTGCCACCTTTTTGCTCAGTTCATCTATTTCTTTCTTATTGTATTTTACAAGCAATTCTAACAGTTCATAAGTGAATCTATCAAATAGCTTAAGCAAATCAATGTGTAATGCAGAGTTTTCTATCAGCCCTGTGGGGAAGCGACACATACGCAACCCCTTAGGGATGACTTTTACTCTCATACATTCAACTAGGTTAGCATTCTCCAATTGTAGCTTTTTACATTGCATGCGCTTATTATAAAAATCCAAGAACTTACCATTTATTGTCCCTTCTCCTTAAGTTCCTTTAAAGGAGAATGCTGTTGTTAACCAGTCATTTAATTTTGGCACCTCTCTCGTCATACTATTATTAATAACAATTATAATTTAATAATTAGTTATTAAAATAATGGCTACATTAATTGAAACAAAATGTTTTTTTCCACATAATAACAATGAATGTTTGTAGAAGAAAAGGCATTTTATTCTAAAGCAGCCATAAATTTAGCTCCAAAAAGCAGAAATTGCAAAAATCAAACAATAAAAGCATATAAAGAAAAATCACATACAAATCAAGCACATAACTATATATCTCCATATAAAAAATGAATGAACACCAGTGGAAGCAATAAATCCAAACACAGGGCCGTAACTGAGTTAATAGTTAAGCACTTTCACTCACTTTAATCAACATGAACTTCTTCAGAACAAACAGTTTTCCAGTTCAAAATGCATTTATAAACTGTTGTCAATTAAATCACATGACATACTTAAAGAAATCTAACCACTTATAAAAATAAAAAATAAATAAAATAAGCAATTTAAAGACAATACTCTAATATGATGTATTGTAATACATACAGTGTTAAGTAATAAAATAAGACACTTACTATTGTACACTAAAATAATAGGTATTCACCGTAATGAACTACCTATTTCTAGCCATTGTTAAGGAACATTTAATGTTAATAGTGTCATTGGAGCCTGGAGTTTCATCAGCAACCAAAACTATTTGCCACAAACTTTCTTTACATTCTACATCCTTTGTGGAGCATCTGAATTGTAGTACCACCTTTCTTAACTTCACAGTTGGAGGTTTTGGTGAGTCTAAAGATTTTTTAGATCTTCATTTAACTTTTGAAACTGTGTCAATGAATTTCAAGAGTCAAATATTTAGGAAGGCCACCTTTGTTAACCAGTATATACACAAGGAAAGCTTACATCCTGTCCATATGAAGGGTGGAGTGGTAAAAGGTCAATTCATACGCCTCAGTAGGTTGACAACTGAACATTCTGTTTTTCTACATGAGTAGACAAATTGACACAATTCTTTCTAGAGAGAGGCTACAATTTAGTTTGGCTTAAGAAGATCATTCAGGAAGTATTAGTACTTAGAAACACTTCTGTTTGTCCCATTTTGAGTATTAGGGACACCCTTAGGGAAGTGTCCCCAAGTGTTCAGTGTAAAGACACTTTTGGTTTTTCTTTAGCTTTTCCCATACCAATATGTAATGAGATGGTTTGCATCAAGAGACTTTTACTGGATCATTGGAAGGTTATTATGGGAAATACCAAACTCACAAAAATTTTGGATGTAAGACCACATTTTTCTTACAGGAAGACTACCAGTATTAAGCATATTTTGGAAAACAATAAGATGATAGCTGTGAATTCTACATCTAGACTTCCTGGCAGTAAGAGATGTAGGTGCTCTTTCTATGCCAAATGAAAAAGACTTTTGTTGTAACCAGGCATTTCAAAACTATAACATATTTTTCCTTTTCAGGGACACCATATATTCTTATATCATTCCGCTAAGATTTGCTTTCAAGGTCATCTACCTTTTCTAAAAGAAAATTGTTCTGCTTCAGAAAAACTCTACTTGCCTCTCACTCTCTATCAATCTGCCATCTACATCACTCATAGATTCTTCCATAGATGTAATATGATCAGTATGTTTCTTAACCAGTTCACTCAGTTGTCAATTTGCTTTTTATTTTCTTGGTTAATTGCATCCATTTTACTTTCCAGTTAGTCTATTTTAAGTGAGTTGGCTTGAGCACTTAAAACCAAAAAATGCAGTTCTCTCTTCATCCCATTATCTTGTGTGGAAGCTTTAAGTTGACTCATGGAAGTATCTGTCTAATTCAACTTTTAATAGGAAAAAATCACTTAAAATCCTCAAAAACTGATTTTCCAAACAAACCTTCCTCTCACCTTAGTTAATTTGTAGGAAAACAAATTGTTTTGAGAATTATTTCTTTAGTTTAGTATTAAAAATTCATGAAAAAAACAACACTTAAAAAGGCAGAGCAAAATTCTTATGCTGTCAACTGCTTGGCATCATAGCCACTCCCCCATTTTCTTTCTGTTGATATTTCTTTGGAAACAGAGCAATAATAACATATATAAAACAAATAATCCAGACCTATACTATATTCATTTTTTCTGTTACTATGATTGTTTCAGTTGCTTTCAGGCTATCACTTATTACAATTTTCAACAAATGTTATACAATTAGAAAATGAAATATTATCAATTTTGCATGCACTTGTGTCTTTCGGCTTATCCCAGTTAGGGGTTGCCACAGTGGAACGCCGGTTCGCTAATGTTTGGTAGTGGATTTTTATGTGCCATGTTACCAGCCCTGACGCACAACCTTCAACGAAGGCACACCCATTCATGCATGCCTCCACACAGAAGACGCTCTAGCTGAGAATTGAATGGGACAACATATTGCTGTGAGGCGACAATGCTACCGCAGCACTACTAACGCGGCATGCACTGCATATGCATATTATTGTGCAAAATGTCTAATGCCAGCAGAGTTGCCTTTCTGATGGAACAGAACATGTAATCCTAAACTTACAATAAGCCTTTAACATGGAGTGTTCGTATTGTTTAAGGACTGATGGTAGAACAGTATATTTACATATTCCAAAACTTAACCTATGTGGTGAAGAACTCTAAGATACAGGTTCAAAGCTCAAGGCCTACTTAATGTGACCAAGAGAAAGTACATAAACGGAAAATGAGTATCATGCAAAAAACATTTTTTTCTTTATTTTTGGCATGCATGTGCATTACCAATGCCTTAAAATTCTTGATGGTGCACCAAACAATTTTTTATATATATATATATATATATATATATATATATATTTTTTTTTTTTTTTTGGAATGGATCTTAGACTGTTCAAGAAGAGGAAATGTTGACTTTAATAGACCATTATGCTCACTATCACACTGCATTCAGAAACTTGATAAGCAGAATATGAATTAAGACATTTTTTAGAAGAGAATGTGTTAAAACAAACATCTGAAATGCCTGAAAACAATGCATTTGTCTTGTTTTTCCCCAAAGATAAACATAGCGTAATAAAAAGTGAATTAGAAACTTCATAAAGCTGAATCCCTATACCTATAATATAGCTTATTTAAACATTTCAGATAATAAAAGAAAGTGCTTTACATATTTGACTTTTCTTTAAGTTATCTTTTAACATACACCTTGTGAGTAGTGTCATAAAAGTAGTGAATTAACCAAGGACATTAGTGAGCCCTATTTAATTCAATTATAAGTACTGAACATATATTTTAAATATAACTTTGAAAAGCTTATCATGAGTCACTCACATTAACCCAAGGTGTGCTGCATTCATTTTTGCTTATTTGGGAGGCCCTCCATGCATAGACTACCTTTTGCTTGCTTATGGTTAAAGTGCATTGAGAAACCTTTAGCATGCTATCCTGACATTGCATTTGACAATAAGTGTAGTATGGGTTCCAGGAGAAAATAATGTGTTTATACTCTCAGACTTAGATTTAAATCTATATAAGGTATACACCCTTTGGCATGTAATGGAAAGCTAGACAATGCATTTTAAATAATTTATAATGTCACACAAAGGAAATTTAAAAGAGGTGCGTTATACTGTGATGCTCTTTAGGAATTTTGGCAGAATGCTGTAATTTCAGGTACTTTATGTGGTGGTGATAAGGGGGTGGGGTACAGATAGTACCAAAGCAACTGGGAAAACTGGCTCTAGAAACACTGAATCAGAAGAATAAGAGATCTAAGAAATCAATTGTTTATGTCTAGTTATTGATTAAGGGTCATAAAACACATGAAAAATATACCCATGTTATGGCAATGGTATGCTTTGATGGTTTAGTAATGTCCATCCAAGGGATGGATGAAATGTATGTGTCTTTGATATTTGACAGTGCATTTTAAAAGGAAATGCATTATTTTCCTGTTTTGATGACTATTGTTTTTTTTTCTTTCAACAGGCATTAATGAGAGGGTACTGAAGGGAATATAGAAATAATCCTGAAGACAAGAATTGTTGCCAGGAAATTATCAACTGTGCAGCATAAGAAATGATTTGGAGAAGACAAATTTTCATACAATAGCAGTAACTTTCTAGCCACATGTGACACTACTGTGGTTTCAGTAATAGATGTACCTAATTAGTTTAAGATGCTGTTAATCACAATATTTTCAAATATGAAAATAAAAAACAATTAAAAATTTTATAATAGTGATAGACTTTTACATATTTGTGAACTCAAAATTAATTTACATCTCAGCTGTAGTATAATGAGCCTGACGTATCATGTATGTGTCATGTGTTGTGTTATGCCATACATTCCCTTTGATGATAAATAAAAGACATGAACCAGAAGAGAAACCTAAGACAACCAATGATAGAACACAGAGAAAACAATCATTCAAAAGGCTACATTATACTTTCAATTTATCATGCAAGGAACACTATAAGCACTGAAGTAGCATGGAAGGGTTTGTGTCAATAGTGAGACTTATACATTAACATACCAATTTACATATTCAAGAATATATACAGTCAGTATCACATTTTATTTAAATTAAAATGCACATTTTAATTTGTTTTGAACTCTTTTGCTACTTACAATAACAATAGCTGGAAATATAGATGCATAACACACAGAAAAGAGATGTCGGATATCAGAAACAATAGGATGAATTTGACTGGATGCTGTAACCTGGTAAAGAAAAATACTGGTTTCAAACCCAATGAAAACAATGTAGACTGATGCCAATATGGCACTAATCTTTGCTGCTCTAATCTCTGCAGCAGATTTTTGTGTTTTCATGTAACTTTTTATAGTTTTCACTTGTTTGTTGTGGTTAAAAAATATCAGTAAAATATAAGCACTAGCAGCCATCATAAGAATTACAAATATAAAATCACGAATAACTAAACTAAAAAGGCTTGTCATAAAAGTCATATAATTGGGAAAGTGAACTGAACAATATCCAAAATAAAATGTATATTCCATGTCTGTCGAATTTAACACTGCTACTGTGTGTAGTGGGTGACTGATTTCTATTATCATATTTGCTACTAATGTAAAATCAAATAACAGGAAAGAGTACTTTGAAAGTTTCAGTTTTAAAACAAATAATCGGGATGTCGGAGGAGAGAGGATTATAATTTGAATACAAACAAGAATGCAGGTCAGGCAGATAACTGTTGCCCTTGATAGCCGTGCTAAGTACATAATAACTTTGCATACTGTATCACTATACACATTGTTCAATCCAAAGACCACAAAGAGCGTTACTGGAAGACCTCTAGTTATGATTAATACTAAATTTGCTAAAGAAATTTTGGACATTATGATTTCCGTTAACAGCAGTTTAAATTCCGTGAACAGTGCAAAGAAAAATACAAACATAATTATCAAATTGCCAGGAATTCCAATGCCTGCAAGTCCAAGAAACAGTATTCCTTTGATGAAAGTGTAGGTTTCCATGGCTTTCTGGTGCAGTTTCACCTGAAATGCTAAAAGAATGATAAAAAAAGAATTAATGATATTTGAGATGTACTCCTGCTTTATAATATGCGTATACCATTCAACACAGTGATCAGTATGCCTGCCTTAAACAGTGTAATCATACCTGCTGAACAAGTGTGCAATGATTCAAACTGAACAGTAACACAGACTTACAGTTGTCTGAATAAGTATGTGTGTGTGTCTATGTGTGTGCAGTAAAAGCAGAGCAGCAAACTAAGATTACTGTTATAAAAATCACAAGGAGGCAAAATAAATTTCCAATTTAGAAAAAAATGCTACATTAAAATGATGATATAAATAGTTAACTATTGCCAAAATCTTTTCTTTTCCTTGACACTTTTTGTTTATGCATATACAACCACATGTGATTTAAGTGAGGTTGTCTACATGAGTGTGTGTGTGTGTGTGTGTGTGTGTGTGTGTGTGTGTGTGTGTGTGTGTGTGTGTGTGTGTGTGTGTGTGTGTGATACTTTGGAATTTGTAAAATATGTAAATACATTGATTTTGTTGCCTATTTGTATAAATAAAAATATAGATACCCACACACATAGATATTTTTATCTGTCTCCATGAATATAGATATGCATTCTTCCTTTTCATATGTATATGTGTTAGGATATATATTTTGCCTTTCTCTCTCTCTGTGTATATGTATGTATGAATTTCAATATATGCTGGTTTATGAAAATGCACAAGACTTAGCACTTGATTGATGACAGCATTTCAAACATCAGCATAATGAAAAACTGGCAAAAAAAAAAAGACTTATGGAATCACACAGTTTTCTTTTGCAATCTGATCCCCATAACCCTAGCAAACATTAGGACATAATTTGTCTAAATAGTGGTAGTGTTATGGAAAGTTTTTTTCTTAAGTTGTTTTACAAAGTTAGGGTTAGGAGCTGGGGCATTGTCAGGTTAAGGGTTGGCACACCTGGTGTGTGTGTGTGTGTGTGTGTGTGTGTGTGTGTGTGTGTGGGGGGGGTTATACCCTCTTTCATCACCTTATTATACCTGTTAATCCCAATTTTAACTCTGCATCTTAGCTTAGAAAACCCCTTTCTGTAATGCCACCACTATTAAAGACACTTAGATAAAAACCCACTGACTACCTCAGATGTACAACAATAAATATTTCCCCTTACTTAGCCCTTACTCAAACCCTACTCCATATATTCTTACATACACACCCACATGCGCACACACACACACACACACACACACACACACACACACACACACACACACACACACACACACACACTCACACTATTACTGAGACCTTCAGTGTGAAAGACATTCATGTATAAGTGTGGGTGTGCGCGTGTGTGTGTGTGTGTGTGTGTGTGTGTGTGTGTGTGTGTGTGTGTGTGTGTGTGTGTGTGTGTGTGTGTGTGTGTGTGTGTGTGTGTGTGTGTGTGTGTGTGTGTGTGTGTGTGTGTGTGTGTGTGTGTGTGTGCGTGTGTGTGTGTGCCTGTGTTTGTAGCTCATTGAGCAGTCCATAATTTTTTAATCATTTTTACAAACGTGGATGATTTTGTTCATATTGATCAAATCAGAATGCAGTGTTTATTTTAAGATTTTAAAAGCGGTCACGTATAGCTAGGTATTGGATGTCTGAGTATGAGATGTAAGGCTGTAAAATGGCAAACCTCTTCACTCATTAGACTTGGATTTGTTTCCTTCAGTCTCTTCTTTCTTATTGTTGGAATGTAAAAATGTTATTTAAGTATGCAAAATCTCCCATACCATCCCTGAATGGATATAATTGTCTTCTGTGGTTTAATAAATAAATCAGTAATGGTAATTACCTCAGGGACTTTTCCTTGAATTAAAATATAAATTATACAGCAATGATAGTGAAGAATACAAATGTCTCTTTGGTTTATGTAGCATGTTTTAAGAGACAATCAGGTATATCCTCCTAGAAGACTTTATTGGAATTGGTATTCCCAGTTAGGATTGCAAATCATAATAATCTTTATTGTTAAGGTTTATTATGGTGTCAGCATAACAAAAGTCATATATGAAAAGTTAGCTGGACTTTTTATGCGACATTATAGAGTTGGCCTTAATAAAAGTAGTCCAGGTTATTATTTATTTTTTTGGCACAAATGTAATATATGTAGGACTGCGATATAGTTGAAAATTATGAAAATGTACAAGCTCCACTAAAATAGAGGTTTGCAAATTCAGAATGTAGCAATAATACTTAATCCTGCTAAGATGTTGTTCTTTTCTATTTTAAGGAAAGACATAATTAAAATTAGGAGAAAAATATACTTTTGTGGTCAGTGCCTAGATTTGTTGTCTTTTATAGAACTGTTTATTTTGAATGTTTACCTTTCTATTCAGCAGCTTGGCTGTTTGATTGCTTATGAAGTAGCTTTTATTACTTTTGGGGCTGCCCATTGGGCAGTATTAACAGAAGCATATTCACTTTTTATTTAAAAACAAAGCCCAACCTACATAAGAACATTTGTTTTGTGGTACTTTTGGCTAAAGAATAAATCAATATGCTGAAGCATAAGTTCTAGAACTTAAATTTGATTAAATTTGATTACTGATATTCTTTGAATGTATGCTTTTCTGAATGTTAAGTTTCTCTGTATTACTCACTGTGGTTGTAAATTTGTTTATTTTCAGTAAAGATGAAAAGTAGGGTTTTCTCCATCATTCACCTGCCATGTTCATCTTTCCAGCTGTGTGATTTCTGTGGCATTTTTAATATCCTAAAAAAAGACATATGATGTCAAAAAGTATAAATATTGAATTTTGCACAATCAGAACATATTAATATATGGATATTTTATTACTGCATTGTAGTTAGTATAGGTAAATATATTTATCAACAAAATTGAATACACTATTGTATATCTCAACACAAAATAATAATACATGCTATGCCAGCATTATGATGTTAAATGTTCTGTTTGAATTGTCAACTAAAAACATATTTACTGTTTCTATAGAGTTAGTAAGGGGGAAATCAAGCTATCAAATGGCTATGTTACAAATCCATGTACTCCAACATATTGATAATAGTTACAATTGAAACATACCAGTTAAAGAAAAATAAATTAAATAACCTACCTCCAGTTAAAACTCCCCACTGTGCAGGGTTTTCTGTGTGATATGCCAGTTAGATTGTAATCTGTTTTGCACTTCTTCCCTGTATTTTATTCAGGAAGAGAAAATCATAAGGGATTTTACCTGTTCACAGTTATTAGTCCCAAAGAGAATCTTCATTTCAGAAGTGCTACTAATTGATGACTATTATTTTTGTAAGTAAAGTAGTAAGTAGTAAGTAAATTAATTTGTTAGTTTTAAAAACATTTGCTCTATATGTTTTTTTTCCCTGAAGTTATCTAACTGCATCTGTAAGAACGCAACCAGTAGAAATAATTGGTATGACTCTATACTTTACCCACGTTTTGGCTATAGCAAAAGGCTGGACATCTCTGAATATATTACTTTTCTAGGTTATACAATTAAACACTCTGTATAATAAGATTCAAGTCAACCACAAATAATTGTTTTTAAGTTTTAACAGTTATTTCAGTTGTTTATCCTATATGAACCAAATTCAATATCATATGAATTTTTTTTTCAAGATTAATTCACTTGAAAAAATAATTAAGTGCTGCTAGGTAAAAGTGTCTCAAAAAATGACAAAAAAGATTATGTGTCTTTAGGTAATGTTATTGCCATAAAATGTGTGTAGTTGTGCAGCAACAAATCTGAAAAAAGAAATGAGGAAGCATACCTCTCAACCATACCAAATTCCTCAGTATTTACCTGTTTTGCGGTCAAAATAATGGGTTGCCACAAATTCCTGAGTGGCCCCTTCAGTTCCCAATTTTAAGTTATAGCTGATGTCATCAAGCATCACTAGCATATCCTGCAGTGCCATCAACATGCAGGGGCATGCGTGATAACATCAGCTTCATGAGGCAGTTCTTGTGCGTTGCTCCTTGGCTAGCTGGGTAATGTATAAATAATGTATAGAGGATTTACTGGATGGGTGGTTGTATATCAGTGTGAGATGTTATTTTTATTATTTAAGTGTTGTGTGGTAGAATATCAAACTAACACATGAGTTCAGCACTAGATACCAGTAAATGTGGGCAATGGGTTCAATTCTGATGACCCACAACTAGAGTGGGTGACTGTGGTGTTTTAAAAAGTACTTACAGAGTAGATGTTCACATTTATGTTTTACTGAAGTTTGACAAGTGATGGGATTTGCTCATGTTGCTGAGATTAGCTGTGGTTTGCATTTTTATTATTCACGTCATTTGCGTGCATGTCTCTTTCATGTCCTTATTATATTCATGGTAGATGGTGTATGTTTACTTTGCTCTAAGTTTAATTGTAGCAATAAAATAATGTATTAGACAAACATGTGGGGAATATCTTACTTTTAAATTTTAAACATGCTTAGGATACCCTTTATTTCTCTCTCTAAACACCCGGATGAGGACCTCATCCCTATCCCATAAAAAGATAGATAGACTGCTCTTTTGTTGAGGGTGTGCTTCATAGACTTTGTTGTGTCTGTAAATAAATTCCTTGAAGTGTTGGTAAGAATTATTATACCCTGGATGCACAGTAGCAAAGCCCACCCAGCTTTATTCCACCCAACCCACTTAAGGCAACATTGGTACGCCCCAATGTCATGGGCATCTCGGTTTTAATTTCTCCAGATATTATGTTTTTTCTTGATGTTTTAGGAAATACACTCCATTTCCAAATGAGGATGGTTACATATTGCTTTTGTCTTTTATCCTGATAAGAGCACTGTTCTTGACAGCAGCAGTGCTGTAGTTTCATGAGTTGTTGAGTTGGTCTTAATTTTGTTTAGTTACTCCTAACATGCAGATCTGAGATGGGAGAGTTGGTTGCAGGGATCTTGTGGGTGAACACCAGGAACAGCTGCTCTTACAGAAGTAGTAAAAAATTAAGCCACTAGAAAGTGTCCGTAATGATTATAATTAAATGATTTATGTTCTTCAAAAAATGCAGCTTTCTAAGTGAATAATATCTTAAAAATGGGCCAGTAGTTTTGAGTTGTCCTCATTATGTGTGGTGTTGTTAATTGTTTTGAGTATTGCGTGGACAGCTGTGACATGTGCAGTGTATCCTAAGTATCTCCTCCTGTAGCTCATATGAGGTCACCTACATTGGTTTGTATATGTTGTCATTGATTTTCTCTTAATGTGAAATTCTTGATTAATAAGCAAAATTCTTGTTTAGTACCTTCCTTATAGATGCTGATATTGCATACTGTCTTGGCAGAGAGACAAAACAATTCCTTAACAAGTGTGTGTGTGTGTGTGTGTGTGTGTGTGTGTGTGTGTGTGTGTGTGTGTGTGTGTAAATTTGATTGCAGCAATGTCACCATTAAACTGTTCAGGATGTTGTATGCCACTGTCATCCTCACTCCTCTAGGTTGTGGACATACCTCTCAATCTCTCAGAACAAAAAATGTACAAAGCTGAAACTAGTGGTGCAGCAAAGGCTGAAAAATATAGACAGATTTTAAATATTACTCCTGTAAACTCAGTTGCTAGAATAACAGATTTTGCATTATTATGTATCTTCTGAGGGATATTAAATCTAAAATACAAATATTTGCCATCGTTATTATTTATTTAATATATTTATTTATTATTATTTAGTGACTTCAATCTTCATGTTGTTATCCCATAATTCCACTGGAGGGGGTGGGGATGCACTAATAGTATGCAAATTTTATGTTAATCAGTGTCTCAAGTTTTGGCTTGCTGTGCCTACATTTTATGGGCTTTTGTCCAGATTTTTCATGTTTCATGTTTTCAGGTTGAGATGTATTTGAAGACATCAGGGCTAAAGTGGTCTTTTATTGTTTAGAATGGAGAGACATGGGTTTGAGACTGTGTAAAAGGAGATAAAAGAAATCTCATAATGAGGATATTACACTTTGAAGTTCCTATTCAGATGCCTACAACTGATAAGCTGTATTCTAACATTTAGAGAAGAAGGTTACACTTTTAGTATTTACAAGAAACTAATCCAGGAAACACACTTAAATAATAACACTTAAGATGTAGGGGAAAGCCGAACAACAGGAAGTCCACTTTGCCAATCTTAATATACAAATAAGGGATGATGTCCTCATCTGAATGTTTTATCTTTAAAAGACATTCAGTCACATGGATGAACAATCCTGGGACCGTATGAATTACAAGACAATTTAACATAGACACTGTTTACACCACACCCATTCACATGATATAGCTGTCCAGAAGGGCAAAACTGGTCAGGAAAGGCGGGGATTATAAATGTCCTTCAAGCTTGCAAGCTTTGACTTGAAGGATATGAATGATTTCCATGTAAAGCAACTTCTTCCAGAGATGTGGTAAACACTGGGTAATAAATTTATCCCTCAGTCATGGATTATTTATAGGTTAAAACTGCTTTGTTCAAGTTTCTGTGGATCTTTTTTTGCCATGTGGATGCACAAGAAATTAAAGGGGTTTTGTTCTTAATTGCATGAAGTGCAGGACTGAATTTTTTAAGTTGAGGTCTCTAAAAGACAAATAAAGAGACAGACTTCCAGATTTTCTTGGTATTTAAGGATCTTTACATCAGTGATAATCTTAGTTAAGAACCTCTAGGGTCTTTTCCAACAGTATGATGTACCTGACTAGATACATACCAAAGGTAGCATTGTACACTACAATTAGTCTGGAAGGGGCTAATTAGGAGATAATAACTTCTTTCAACTTAAATGCGATATCTTTGGATCAGAGGTAGACAACATAGATGGATTTTCTGACCACTGGTGCCACATGGTGGTAGAAAGAAAGTTCATTTTCAGCTAAACTGACAAGATCCCTGATTATCATGACTACTTAGAGTGAAGTGCAGACTATACTGTACATGTACATGCATGCATAAAAATATTTCACGCACAGGAATTTATGCCCTTCTAGCCTGCCAATAAACCAAATATTTGTTCTCAAAACTAGTGCTTGCTTTAATGTAATTTGGTAGCCTACTCCATGCATCATCTGCTTTCTCAGAGAACAAATTAGAACACTTCTCATTCCTATAGAATCTTCTACATAAGTTGTCTGATAATTTTCTACTACTTTTTGTTAACCACAAACACTCCTAGATGTAGTTGTCTCTAAATACTGTATATAACTGAATAAGGTCTCCTCTTAAATATCTTTATAAGACACTTTACAAGTTCAGATATTTTAGTCTTTCATAATAATTTACATTTTCACATCCATTGATGGCCTTGGTATATTTTTGCTGTATCCTTTCCAGTTTACTAATGCTTGTTTCTTGTAAGGTTTCCATATTGTTATTACATACTCAAGTTTGGGTCTAATGCAAATAACAAATAATGAATTTGTTATTTCTGATTTCCTAGACTTTATAAATCTTTTTATACAACCTATAGTTCCATAACTATCATTACCCAATTGTTTGATATGATTAGAAAAATTCAGAGTGGCTATATGGACGGCACAGTGGTGCAGCTATAGCATTGTCACTGCACAGCAAGAGGTTCTCTGGTTCGATTCTCGGCTGGGTTGCCTTCTGTGTGGAGTCTGCATGTTCTCCCTGCATTCATGTGGGTTTTCTACCACATTACAAAGACATGCATCTGCAGCATTTTCTCTCTGGGCCTCTGCTGAGAATTGGCTTTGTTCCAAGTCTGACTTTCCCGGTTAACAAATGTTAAATAAATATCCGTATATCCAGGTCATTAAATGAATCTAGCCTTTCAACCACTGTGTGCTATATTAAATATTCACCTTTCAATTTATGCGTCCCAAATCTCATATACTTAGTTTTTGATGTATTTAATAGTGTATTATTCTCCTGTGCCCAAATGGTCAATTTAGGTCAATTTTTTTGTGGGCATGCCCTCTCTGTAACACAGTTTTCCCAATTTAAATTAATTTGCATACAGACTGTAGAATACCTCTGATGAAAAAAAATGGATCTGGAAGATACAATCTAAACAAGTTTGGGTCTAAGACAATGCCCTGTGGGACACTGTGACTGAAATCTTGAATTTCACCTGTTTAGTAGCTATATAATACTTGCCATGCCCTACTTGTAAGTCATGCAGCTATCTATCTTATTAAGATTAAACCAGTACCTAGTTGCTTTAATTTATTGATCAATGTTTGTGTATGTATGACCACATCAAATGCTGAAGTTAAATCTATATAAATTACATCTCACCCCAATTTATCATCCATAGCTGTTATTATATTGTTATAGAATATCATGTTGCAGCTGCTAACAGATCTGTTTTCGACATATGCATGCTGATACATAGTTTCAAGTCGCAACCTTTCCAGTTCTGAAAATAACCCAACACTACCTTCTCCATTATTTTTCCACCCCATGAAAGTAAACGTAAGGGTCTGTATGGCTCTAGGTTTGTCCTATACCCCATTCCCTTAAATACAGGTTTAACAAATGTATGTCTGCAATCTTGATGAATCTCCCCATATTTGTACAACTCAGTGAATAATAGATGTGATGGCACTTTAAGTTCTTAATGTAGTGTTCTTAGGTGTTTATTTCTAATCTTGTCTCCAACCCATGATTTTTTTGGATCCAATTTGCAAACTTGTCTTTTAATATAACATAATTTGATTTCAATATCTGAGATTACCTGGATGTCACTAGCATAATTTATTACCCCTTTTGTGGAACCAAACTGCTTTACTTAAAATGTTGTAAATATATATCTGCTGTGTCTGAAAATTAATTTTAGAATCTGCACAAAGTTTATCAAATTGTATATCTTTAATCCTCCCACGTCTTATGTATCTCTAAAATAATTTCTTATTATGTTTTCAAAGTTGCAGTTTTTGACTTGTTTTCCATTTCATATATTTTTTGTCTCATACCTTAATCAAGTGTCTTGTTCTTATGGAAATATATCCTCCTGACTTTGTGTGCCTAGATCCTTATGTTAAACCTTTTTTTTTACTTTTTGCATTCAATTTTTTTTCAAAACTTTCCATATTCCTTTGGCAGTTTTTCCACTGAATCCATCACTGTTTTTCTTGCATATAATCTGTAATTATTCTGCTGTGCATTGGATTAGATTTAAGTTTGGCAGAATTATCTAGCAACAAATTAACCTTTATTACCCCGTGATCACTGCACATCAGTGGTGGTAAAACTTGACATGAAGTAACAGTCATTTCTTTAAGAATATAAACAATGATTAGAATGTTCCATTCCCTGTAATATTTTTATAATCTGAAGCAACTGTTATTCCTTAACATATGTTGTGAATAATTTTGTTAATAATGTTGTTGAATCAATATTATTCCAGTCTGTTTCTGGTAAATTTAAGTCACCAGCCACTATTATTCTTCCTCCCTGTGTTTTATGCAAGAAATGTATGAACTCCTCTAGGTCATCAGAACTTAACTTTTGTGGTCCATATTCTCCAACAATTGTTATATGTCCTAGCATTGCCTTTATTGTCACAGTTACACAATTTCTAGCATTGGTATTATCACCGAACATGTAATAATCACAGGTCTTATAACTATCTTTAATTCATATCATAACACCTCTACCTGGTTTTTTGTTAGAATGTTTCCAGTCATTGTTTGTTAACCATGTTTCACAAACAATAACAATATCAATGTTGTGAGAATGTAACAAATTTTCCAATAAAAAAATTAAAAAAAAAACTTATTATTAATGCTCCAAGCATTAACAACCATCAGTAATGCAACACATTTTGCAAAATGGAGAAATGTCAAATGTTCAAACTGGCAAAAATCCAGCCTTGTGTTTGTCAAATATTGCTAAATATTTGCAAAAATTGTCTTCCTTGACCTTTACAAGTGCATTCCATCCTGTCTGAACATGCGTGCCCAAAACTAGCCTTGGAGTCTCACACATTTCCATTGTTTAAAATGGGACATTTTTCAGGTAGGTATTTACCCAAAAATATTTTGATTCATGGTGACCTGACACTGCTCTTTATGTGTGATTTGTGAGAAATAAGTCCTACCACCAGTACTAGCTATGCTATGTAAAAGAGCTGTAAGTTCCTTACTAGCAGTCAGAGTCCATGCTGATGAGATAATTTATACTGACATGAATAAAAACAGAACCGTACTTCCTTACATTAAGGTGCGCTAGAGACTGCCTCACATCATCCATATTTGCTCTTGGCAAGCATAACATCATTCAGTGTTCATTATCTTCTCTGCAAATCTAAGTATTATTTCATCTAATAAATGAATTTCTAATTACAAGAATATCTTTTCTGAACAGATCTGAAGAATCTTCAACTTCTAATTCAGTAACATCTGCTCTATCAGTTGTCACAAAGGGATGACCATCATTAGTCTAATTAATGCCACTGCTTTCCTTGCTTATTACATTTACATGTACCCTGTTCTCATCCAGCTGACTTTGCAGATCCCCAGCCTTCAACATTTAGTTTTGATCACTTCCTTTTCATCTGTCCCTTGCCTCCTTTTTCTACTTTCTCTTTAATAAAAATGATAGCTTTTTTCTGTAGACTTAAGGTTTACTAATGGGATAATAATATTTTTCTGTGTGTTACTTCACAAAGCAGTGTCCTTTTTAGTATGCATTCTCTTTGCTTTATAGACATTTATCAGTTTCTTTTTCTTCCTTGTTATTTGTTGTGAATCTCTTCCTTTTTATTTTATTTTCTTCTATATGCTTTGAATCATCAGATTGCTGAATACCTGTATTCAGAATTCCAGAGTTGACAGTGGTATTATCTTGTTCAGTAGGGGCTCAGTGATCTTTACAGACAATAGACACTTTATTTCCTAAATGTGATCTATTTGCTCTTTGAGTCACATATTTATCTCATCAGTCCAGGCATTAATATATGTAACAATAATTCTACAAGCGGTGACAATTGCACAAGTGCAATTGCCATCAGTAAGGATTTACTAGTCATAACGGTAATCAAATAATTCAACTTTTGACATGATGAGCAGAGATCACAACTGTTATCAGGTGTTACCTTTACATATCCATTTCCCACCTTTACTGTGACCAGTAACATGTACAATTCAATTGAAAAACAAACAAATCTGTTATGGGAAAAAATATAAAAAATAAAAAACGTACAATAAGCTGGTTGCATAAGTGTGCACACCCTTAAACTAATACTTTGTTGAAGCATCTTTTGATTTAATTACAGCATTCAGTCTTCTTTGGTAGGAGTCTATCAGCATGGCACATCTTGACTTGACAATATTTTGCCTACTTTTCCTTGCAAATGTGTTCCAAATCTATTAGATTGCAAGGGCATCTATTGTGCACAGAGTTTTTCAGGTCACCCCACAGATTTTCTATTGGATTTAGGTCTGGACTCTGGCTGAGCCATTCTAAAACTTTAAGTTTCTCCTGGTGAAGCCATTCATTTGCTTATTTGGATGTATGTTTAGGGTCATTGTCATGTTGAAAGGTGAAATTCCTCTTTATTTTCAGCTTTCTAGCAGATGTCTGAAGGTTTTGGGGCAAAAGTGACTGGTATTTGGAATTGTTCATAAATCCCTTCACCTTGACTAAAGCCCCAGTTCCAGCTGAAAAAAGCAAACCCAAAGCATGATACTGCCACCACCATGCTTCAACATAGGGATGCTGTTCTTTTGGTGATGCAAAATGTTGTTTTTGCACCAAACATACATTTTGGAATTGTGGCCAAAAAGTTCAACTTTGGTCTCATCAGACCATAGCATATTTTCCCACATGCTTTTGGGAGACATGCTGTATTGCTTTGCAAATTGTAGCTGGGTCTGGATGTTTTTCTGTGTAAGAAAAGGCTTCTGTCTTGCAACCCTACCCCATAGGCTAGACATATGGAGAATATGGGAGATTGTCACATGTAGTACACCGTCAGTACTTACCAGAAATTCCTGCAGCTCCTTCAGTGTTTTTCTCCACTTTTTTGATGACTGTCTTCACTGTGTTCCATGGTATAGCCAATGCTGTGGAAATTTTTTGTACCCTTCTCCTGACTGATACCTTTCAGCAATGAGATCCCTTTGATACTTTGTAAGCTCTCTGTGAACTATGGCTTTTGCTGTAGCAGGGAACTCAGTAAATGTCAGAAAAGTCCAACTAGGACAGCTGAACTTTATTTGGGATTAATCAGTCTCTTTAATTGATGAGTCTGAATGCTGTAATTAAAGCAAAAGGTGCTTCAACAAAGTAGTTTAAGGGTGTGCACACTTGTCCAACCAGCTTATTGTACGTGTTTTATTTTTTATATTTTTTCCCCTAACAGATTTGTTTTTCAATTGAATTGTACAAGTTATAGGTCACATTAAAGGTGGGAAACGTTTTTAAATTATTTATTGTGGTCTCTTTTTTATATCACAAAAGCCTGGCATTTTAACAGTGGTATGTACACTTTTTATATCCACTGTATGTGTGTGTGTGTGTGTGTGTGTGTGTGTGTGTGTGTGTGTGTGTGTGTGTGTGTGTGTGTATGTGTGTACACACACACACACACACACACACACACCCATACATAGAGAAAGAGAGATAGACAGACTTTGTGCTTTAGCAAATCATTAATGGCATACTCATTTAAGGAATCCATTCTCAGCTGCATCTGAATAAAGAATTCTAAAACAAAGGATAATCCAAATCAGTTACCACATAATTCAAAGTGATTTTAAATCAACTCCTATGAGAAAAATCACACAAGCAATATAAAACTAAGTATTAATTTAAGTACAGTAAAGCTGTTGCTCTGACCAAGCAAATTGTGAAAGACACACAAAACCCTGAATTCCACTATTCATTTTCACTCATTGTTGCACCAGTTTTTAACAGTAAAAATCCATAAATCACAAACCAAGGCAGTATTGTTTAGATAATCTCTGGATTGTCTTCTCCACTTGCTGTATTAATTTATAGCTGACTAGGTCCCTTGCGATGGCCAGAGTTAGCCTGTCCAAAGCCTATCCCCCTCTAACAACTGTATGTTTTAGACAAGGGTCTTTTTTAACAAATGTAACAATACTGTACATTTAATTTTAGTTCTTTTCCCAGAGCACCATTTCTTGTGTTGATTAATTCTTGCTGTAATGATTTCATATCTGTGGAAGAATGACTAATAACATTCAGACTGCAATCATCAGCAAATTAATTTAGCCATAAATTGGGATTTACAGTTTGGAGGTCAGAGAAATATATATCAAAAATGAGAATTTCCATCACTGAGCCTAGAAGTACTGTAGGTTCCTTGTTGTTTTCTGATATGATGCCTACCACCTTAAAAATGTTGGTTCTTTCATTTACATATCTAGCTCTCTGTCCTATTAAGTAAGTATACAAAGTAATTTTAAAATTAAACATGTTTAGTGTGGCTGGCTCAGTAAGTGTATGCTTGAGCTAATTATAAAGTTTCCATGTACATTGCCTGAGTCCATGAACATGATATGTTTAGCTTTTGTTAGCATAGGGAGTTATAAGGGACTCAGGGATTTGTGGCATTTTGTTAACTGCTTCTAGTGTAACCTTAACACAAAATTTATCTTCTTGTATACTGATAGTGCCTTTAAGGTCAGAGTCATCTGATGTCATTTTGTAACAGTTCAGTACATTGCTGGGTGTTATTTCTTACTTTTCTGATATATACTTTGGCTCATTAGAGCTGATCATCAACTCACTCACTGTCCTCAACAGCTGGTTCTTCTGAACTCTCATCTGCCCCCCCCCCCCCCCACCACAGACTTAAGCTGACACATGCTCTGGCCGAATTGGCCAGAGGTCATTTTGCTAGGAATGAGTGTTTTTAATTTAGAATCTCTCTGTGTGTCCCCAGCTTTTGCTAGGGACTGAAAGCACAAGATACATCCAAGTGTGCAGTCCACAGAAGTAGTTATAAAATGATTTATAAATATACTTAGCTGCAGAATGTAATATTAGTTCATGTTTTCCTCTTACCTTTCTGATGGCATTTTTCAGTTCACTGCATTTTTAATAAAGTCTTTAATGTAGGTAGATACGTTTTATAGGAACTTAGAAGCTTGTTTTTCTTTTGTTATAGTTTATTTACACTAGTGGACTATCATGGAGGTTTGTTTTTATATTTCCCATTATATTCAGTTATATTGAGGATTTCTAGCTTCATATGATATTGGAGATAGCAGCATAACTTAGGTGTATAAACTGTAACAATGGCTGCCTAGGACCTAGTAAGGCAGCATTGCAAGTAAACTCTGAGAGCTCTTGGTATAGTTTATGCAGGTTTGTCTGATGTTCTTAAAATCATACTTTTTCACTGTGTTAGTGTTTGAAGCTTTGATATACAACGTCATATTTTTTTGGTAACATGCAAACAGAGATGGAAATGCAGTTTGAGTGGTACAGGTGGGGGCTGTGTTGCTAAGAACTAGGGGTATAGAAATCCTTGGACATACCACATTGGAAGTGCACTGGCCAGTCAATGGAAAATTGAAATGCCACTTTTGGAATCATCCATGAGTCAGTTAGAAACAAGATGTCCTATAGCAAGACATAAATAGTTAATTTGTTTTAACTTTGATTAATTAGTGTGCCATAAGTTAATTTTGTTGATCTCAAGGATCTGCCTAGAGAAAGTGTGATATCTAAGAAAACATATCTGGCTCTGAATCTATCTTCTTTTAGCCACTCCAGGTGTTTGGTATAAGGAGGGAATATTTTAGAACAATGAAACCACGTCTCAGTCACAACACAAATATGGATGTATTCAGAGTGAATGAGAGTCATGAGATGGAAAAAATTGATGAGGGAGCTGTTAGTCCTTGTAACACACTGGACAGTAAATTCACTAATTAATGGTCTATAAGTTAAATGAAATATAAGACCACAACATAATATAGAAATGTTTAAATATATTTGGAGATTTAAATATGATAAAGAGGATTATATTTCACAAGAATTGATATTGTATAAGCCCTATTTGCTCTGGTGATTCCTGAGGTTCAATTATATGCCCGCTTCTGCCTCTGTGCTAACACACCCAGAGTGCACATTTTTCACTCTTTTGTCAGACTGTGCACTGATGGTCTAGTCTTACTTATATCTGTGCAATGGTCTCTCCTTGGTTTGCATCCACTTACAAAATGACTTCCCTTTCAACAAACTGACCTAATATGGCTCCACAAAACAGCTGAAAAATCATGTTATCCATCTTAGACAACACCAGCTGTTCTATTCCATAAATAAAATTCCTTTGAAGTATTTAGGAATTTATCTTGCCTACACTGGCTGGCTCCATTTAATTAAAGTGATAACTAGCTATTGGTATCCTTAACTGAACATTTATACTGGCTTTGTTCCATTTGGGTTTCCCCCTCCCCCCCCCTATTCGGTATTCTTATAATAACTTGGGCTTTTTTTCCTTGCCTTTTTATTATAAAATTGTTATTGGACACTTCTCCCAGTCTGTTCAGTTGCATTCATTCTACCTCTTTTATTACTGCGTGTTAGCAGTTGTGATTGATTTTATTTGCACACATTCAATTTCACATACCTCTGCACTTAGCATAGGCTAGATTCAGTCTTATGTAATCTAGACTGCCTTTTACTGCCTTGTATTGCTTGAGCACTAAAACCAGCTCTTTCACTGACTGATGAAGATCTCTATGCATCCGTTTGCTCCAACTACAAGTGCCTATTTCTGCTCTTATATACCTTGTCGGAGGAAACTGCTTTCTGGGTCCCATCTACTCGAGGATGATTGGACTAGAGCTCAGAGAGTGCATCTTTATTTTCTTCTTTGAGTTAAAAGGGTTATTTCTATCCTTATTTGCTAGTTGAGTTCAACACTAAGCCTAGCCTCAGAGGTTGCAACACACCTATGCACAATTTTCCACAGTTTCTCTAGCCAGCATGGTCAACATGGTCTACACTACCCAGTCAGTATATATGACAATGAGTGGGTCATCAGCATAAACACCAGACACCAAAAAACACACAAACACAAGCGCCACTCCCTCTGCAAAACACAATAACACACAATAAGCACAGTGACTCCAGACTCACCAGAAGCCCTTAAGGCAAAACACAAACCAAACATATTAGTCATAGGTGATTCAATCATGAGATACACAGAAGTCCTTCTCACCAGGCTGGATAAGGAGAAGGTCACGGTCAGCTGTCTGTCAGGTGCTGGGATCCACTATATCACACATGCACTCAAGGGTCTCAACAACAGGTACTGTTATGATTCTGTCATATTCCATGTTGGTGTGAATGATGTGAGATGTACCTCTCTGGACTAAATTAAGAGAGATATGATTGATCTCTTGGACTATGTGACTCAGGCGGGTATGTCCCTAGCCTTGAGCAGCATTTTACAACAGAAAATGACTGACTTCAATAATTTGCTTAGTTTCTGGTGTCATTCCAAGGGGATACAGTATCTGGGATGAAATGATCAACAGACCTCGATGCTTTGCCAAAGATGGTATTCATCTGTCACCCCTGGGATTTGAGCTACTGGCCAAGGCTCTTGTCACCCCCATTGTGCCTTTTTTAGGCAGTGTCTCAAGGACAAAATTCCCAATGTAAGAACTCCATCTAAGAACAACCTCAAGGTTTAGGGGTCTATATTAGAAAATGGAACTTTCAAAATTTCGAGTGTTCTAATATCGAACCCTGTTAATCTAAAATTTAAAACATTGAACATACAGAACAGCGAATTTTTTCCTAGGGAAAAAAGTTGCTGTTCCAAAATACATACACACAACACAAGCACACCAAACAAACAGCAATCCACACACACATACACCTAAACTCTTACACCTAACCCTACACTAAACTATACATACACCACTAACCATCCACTTACCTTAACCCAAACCCTAACCCTAAGGTCCGTCGCTATTGCACAGTTACCTTATCCGCTCCCTAAACCCTAACTCACCTACCCCGCCCTAACCCTCACGTCCACACAATCACACACTTACCTGACCCGCGCTCTAACCCTAACTCACCTAACCTGCCCTAACCTGCATGTCCACACAATTGCACACTTACCTGAACCTGACCCATAACTTTCCACCACAGCGCTGAAAATACTAAAGTAACAGAAACAGACAACTAAATTATCAGTGTTTGCTGAAAATGGGTCGATATTAGAACACTCAAAATTTTGAAAGTTTGGTGTTCTAATATAGACCCAAGGTTTAGTTTCTAAATGCTAGGACTCTTAACATGAAACTGCAGTTACTGGAAGCAGTCCTCACCTTGAAAGAAATAGACATTTGTGCAGTCACAGAAACCTGGTTCAAGGCTGTGGACAGCACCCCAGCCATATTAGGCTACATCTCCTTCCACACATTCAGACCACAAACTGAAGGCATGAAAACTAAAGGAGGTGGTGTATCAATATTCATTAAAGATAAATACACTTTCAGATTGGTTAAACAATATGATTCCCTGGAGAAACTTCAGGTACTATTAACTGTTGGTAGGACACCTTATCAAGTCATTGCCAGCTATAGGACCCCCTCTATGAATCAGGACACCTACTCTGCCTTTTTGGATCTACTTGAGTCTATCAAGATACATCCAAAAACCATGGCTTTAACTACCCATCCATTGACTGGGGAAATTACTCATGTGAAAACTCAGTTGCCCAAAAGTTCCTCGACTTCATTAACTCCAAAGCCCAGGATCAACTAGTTGACACCCCCACAAGGAGTGCCAGCATCCTGGATTATATGATCACTATGGTATTTCAGAATGCATGACACTTCCTTCTAATTTATTTTAAAATAATCTGTCCAATTATAAATTATTTGTTTGGTGTATTAATTAATTTATTAATTAATCAGTTAACAATTAATTAATTTATACTTTGTTAGCGAGGTTAGTTCCACCATGTCAATGGCCACAATTTTGGGGAGACCTAGGACTGATTCTTCATTATACTGTAGCATAATGCAACATGTTATTGATTAAGACAACACAATAATGATAGTCCTTAGCCTTTAGTTTCTGTGCTTTAATGTACTGTAGTTGCAGAAGCACAGAACTCTATTTTGAACACATTTATTTATACCTTAGTACAGATTTTAAAGAAACAGCCTGGTTTAAACCTGGTAATACATCAGCACAAAGGCGTATTATCCACTGATATTCCTTCATCTCAAGCTTATTGTTAAGATCTCCCCTTTGTATATCCTTATATACTCTATCACCCTAAAAGAGAATTTATCTGCATTTCTATATGTACTGATATGCTCAGCCAAGGAATTAGTGTCAATATTTCTTCTTATTTCCGAATGGTTCTCAGTTATTCTTTCCTTCAGTTTTTGGGTAGATTTCCCAACATAAAATGCCTGACATGAATTACAGGTAGCCAGGTATATTATATTCATTGCAACACGTTTCTAAGCCAGAAAATATATTATTCTTCCTAGTTATAGGGTGTTGAAAAGTATTATTTTTATTAATGACTTCACAACAGCTACAGTTGTAGCAAGGAAAGGTACCTGATTTAGCTGGTGTTAACCCCCACCCCCATTCTTGACACACATTTTTATAACATAACTTCTGCTTTAAACTCTGACAGTTTCTACATGAGAAACTGGGTTTCATGCCAACTATGGGACATAATTCAGGTAGAGATGTTAATATACACCAGTTATTATTACTAATTCTTCTTACCTCAGAAGTAGCTCTGTTGAAAGCTGTAACAAAACGTAACTTACATAAATCTAAGTTGGTCTCCTTAGTTATAAAGAATACTTCCATTGTGTTCATAGAGGAATTAGGTTTAGTGCTATCATCCCTACAGCTCTAGACATATTCAATTTCCATATTTAGGGAATCCCTATTATAGCCCCTCTCCCATAAATTCATCTTTCAGTTCCTGCATTTGTTTCTTACATTCTTCTATAGAAGTATTAAGTCTACTAATTCTAACAAACTGAGTCCAGTGTCCAGGGCTACGATTTATAAATGAACAGCCTTCCTGTAATTTCATTTTCATGTGTTAAGTTTAACCAGGTGACAGAAAGCAAGTCTGACATTCGGACATTTCCTAAAAGTGCTTTATTTGTTCCAAATGTTGCTGTTTTCAGTTTAAATTAACTACTGTGGTTGCACTGAAGAGATTGAAGGAGCAAAGCTATACATTGTTGTTTACATATATTATAGAGGAGTTTTGTTAATGGTGTTATTGTTTAGGATGGGGTCAGCTTAGTGTTAATTGACATAATTCCCAAGATGTCTTGCATATCTTAGTAGAGATTTGTGTAATACCATTACTAGTTTTAAGTGCTGACTTCATTATGTTTCCATCCTATAAGAGTCTGTTCCATATTAGCTAACCATATGTCTCTCATAACTTTTGTCTTAATACATAACAGCAATAAACACAGTGCAAGTATTTTTGTACAGTAAAATACAGGCAGCTAATGCTTATTGTGTTTCACCTTCCTCTTTATTATTTTCCAATCTTTTCTCATCTGTATCCAGACACATAAAGCACAGGTGGACTGCTACATAACATCAAATTTAGAAATATACATAGTAGAAACTGCTAGTCAAGGGAAGGGACAACCACAGTGCTTAAACACACCAAACACTCATGTAAAGATGCAGAGTGCAGACAATCCTCAATTTTTTATAATACAACTCTTGCTGTGTGGACAAAGCTACTGTAAGCCCTGATACTGCTGATCTGTTTGTGGAGAGAAATTGATGCCCTCCTTAGAGAAGCATTCATTTAGATCTTTGCAATTTAATGTCGGTTGTCGCTCCTTTAACTCTATGCTCTTTAAGTACTATTGAAAGGTTATAAAGAATAGCTAAACATGAAATACTGACAGGAATTTTCTTTCACTTATTTCATCTCCTTTTTCATGATCCATATTTTAATCATAGACAACACCCTGACAGCTCTTGCTATAATAATGGCCAGATGAAGCTTATCAAAAAATAAACAGGGGATACAGTCCTCCAAGTGAATTGTTCAAACATATAAATATACCCATCAGAATAGCTTGATTTTGATCAAGATCAAGGTAGTAGCTGCATAACTGTATATCCTACTCACTGATTGTTTGAGGCAGTTGTTGTATCTTTTGGCTTTTCCCGGTTAGGGGTCGCCACAGCGGAACTCCGATCAGCTAATGATTGGCAGCAGATTTTTACTTACCGAGTTGCCAGCCCTGATGTACAACCTTCCATGAAGGTATGCCCATTCACGCATGTCTTCACACAGAAGACACTTTTAACTGAGAATCGAACAGGACAACATCTTACTGTGAGGCGACAACGCTACCGCAGCACCACCACCGCAGTGTGACATCAGATAAAAGGAGAACCTTACTCTGCACATCCTTGTTATGATTGCCTTTTCTACCCAACCCCCATTTTGTCCTACATCCACGTCCTTTACTTTTATCTCAGTAAGCCAAACCCTACCTCTCTGTCCAATCATACTTATTTCCTGTCTCTTCATTAAACTACACCCTGTCATCTAAATTAGCCAGTATTTGCTTGTATACATACTAAGTCTTACACCTTGCTCCAAGTTAACTAATTTGCCTGCAGAATGCAGTTCTAATAAGTAATATATGCATACTCATGGCTAACCTAAGTTGTTTACTGGGAATAATTTTGCCAATTAGTTCTCTAGCAATACTAAAAAAATATAGAAATACTAAACCTGATGTAGTCCACAAAAAACAGCTACACAGCTACTGCCAAATTTATAAACATCAGCATATCAGAATGGTAGCTTATTTAATTTAGAAATTGCTACGTATTATTACAAAGAAATTTCAATGTAATTGTAAAACTTCTCCACTAAATTCACACTTGTTATACTATAGCATGCTTGGAAAATTGTTTAATTATGATTATGCTTATACCTCTCAACCATCCAGATTTTCACAGAATGTCCAGATTTTTGACTCATAGTTTTGGCTTGCTGCATATAAAATTTGTAGTTTTCTGGCAAATCACTAAGGACTGAAGTCAATAAATAATGACATACATTTGAGTTTTAGAATTCATTTCATTAAAAAGTTTAAAGAAATTGCATGCTAACACAAATCCTGTCATTCTAGCAACTTTCAAAGTTTATAGGAACAATATTTAAAATTTGTCCCTATTTTTCAGCCACTGTCCTACCATTATTTCAGGCTTTGTCCATATTTCTTGTTGTAAGAGGTTGTGAGGTATGATTATGGTTGTTACTTTTACTACTAACAGAAGACATCAGTTTTATACTATGGGCTTCTGACTACAACAATATCAGTCATTAAAAGAATATAAACATCTTTCCATTGCCTATATGAATGCAGGAAGTCCCAATAATTATTCTATAATGGAACTTTGGGCTGGTCAAATATAAAGCAAAATAATCATTTTAATGGAAACATGGGTCAAGGACGCGGCATGGATATTAAGTTGGATGGCTTAGGTAGATTGGGCAGATTGGGAATAATAGGGCCCCAAACCTAGCTAGGAAAAGCCTTCACTTTGAAGACAAAACAAAAAGGGTCTTCTACTTCAAATACAGCAAGTATTTTGCTGCAGGTGATATACTGCAGTGAGCACTGCAGCAAATCAGCAATGACTGCAAATAGTATTTTAACAAATGATAGTACTACACTGCTATAGCTGAAACCTGATGATCACAAATCCTGACAGGCTCAAGAACAAGGGGAAATGTTTCACCTTGAAGACTGAAGGGGAAAACTAAAGGAAATCAGTAATACCATATTATAGAGTTTAATACTTCATATTGTCCTGAAAATGCAGATTGACGCATAGACTGTTTATTCTATTACCCTTTTTTTAGAGAATTAGAGTAACATTTAAAAATGCCCCTAGTTTTAGAAATGTGGTTTCCCATTATTTTTGCTTCTCTCAAAAAAATTTGAGTAAAGATGTTGAGAGGTATGGTTGTAGCTGGCTAGCCCATCATACATTGTTAAAGCTAATATGGCATGAAGGGGACACCTGCCTTGCGCGTAAAGTGTAACATAGCATAATCTGCAGATATGGACAGTCTGAAGTGCAGTACATCATTCATTTTTGTATTGCCTTTTCTGAATGCTGGAACATAAATTAATTCTGATACTGCTTAATATTAGTAACATAGCTTCATGTATGATGCTGTCTATAGCCAAGTGATTGTTGGACGTCTAGCAAGCAGCTTGCTACAGTTTTTAAAAGTAGAAGCTTTCTTTTTCTTTTTTTTTTTTTTTGTGTTCCTCACCTTAAAGTGGAAGTATGCTAAATTGTAGAGAGGCACAAATTGGGCTCCACCCACATATCTAGTGATTTTACCATGTTCTGATGTATCAGACCACATCTTTAACTCAGCAGTAAGCTAGTAGCTTCATTAATAGAGGCCTTCAGCTTGGCATTACCACTCATTACAAATAGTAATGCATCTTCTGAAAAAGAGACAAAGTTAGATGTGCAGCGCACATTTCTTATAGGTATCATCCACAGTCCACCCCATCTGTCAGTTTTTCTCAGGATACTTTGCATACACTCCTAAAGCACAAAAAAAATTACAAACTTTTAATGCAGGCAACATTGATCTAGACTGGAAGGGGCAATACACCCCAAAATCACTGTGTGTGTGTGTGTGTGTGTGTGTGTGTGTGTGTGTGTGTGTGTGTGTGTGTGTGTGTGTGTGTATTTCAGTAGATGGCTGTACAAGAGCACTGTGTGCATCAATAGTGGGAGCTCTTGTTCAGTTGCTTCAGGTGTATTAGGTGAGCTTTTGCATTTCTGTGAATCACTATTTAGCTCCATAACAGTATCAGGATACAACCACAAACCACTATTAACACTAGTGAGCTAACTTTTCTGAATATCCCAAAAGGCATGTACTTATGAAAATAGGTAATATTAAAGTCAAAAACAGAAAGGAATTTATCATTATCTATTAGGAACTTAGCTAGTGCAGTGAAGAGCTATTGATGCTGCTATTTTAAATGTTATGAATAACCCAGAAGCTGTGTACATGTGAAAATGGGTGATATTAAAGTCAAGAACATGGCTTCAAATCATCATTTTATATTAGGAACTTAGGGTACGGCAGCAAAGAGCTATTAATGCCACTATGCTAACTTTTCTAAATACCTCAGAATATGTGTACTTGAGAAAACAGGTAATATCAAAATCAAAAACATAGTGGGGAGGTCATGGCCAAGATAGCAAGCTAAATGCAGCAAAGAATTTCTGCTGTGCTTTATTCATTTATTGTTGACCGGATTTCTTTGTCATTTACACCAATTTTCATGTATAAATTCTGGATTCTAAAAGTGGAAGTATCAATGATTATTTTGGTGTAAAATTCAAGTGTCTTTTATGATATATTCCTGTCAAATTTTAAGGAAGAAGAATTAAAGAAAATATTTCTCACAGAAGATGAACTCTTCCACAACTGTGCATCAAGACAAAACCAGGAAGAAAGAATTACATTCTATACTTTCTACTGTTCAGGACCTGGTGACAAAAGTAGATAAACTTGATCTTAAAGCTGACAAGATCAAAGAGAATTGTACAAAACAAATATAACTGATAAATGATGTCCTTAAACAACAAAGGATGCAGATAACAGCTGTAGAAGAGTCCGTTTCTGACATTGATTCCAGACTGACAGAAGTGGAGAACAGTATTGAACTTTTACTGCAAAAAAAAAAAAAACTGATTGAGAAAATTGCTGACTTAAAAAACAGACCCTAGAAGAATAATATTAAAATTTATGGTGCACCAGAGCAGATGGGAGGTGAGAATATGGTGAGTTTCCTGAATTCTGGATCCCAAAAATTTTAAGTCTGCCTGAAGCTTTGTTCTTCGGTATTGAAAGAGCTCATAGGTCTCTAGCTACCATTTCACCTAATAAATGCATGTACTACCAAGATCTGTTATTGTGAAATTCTTTCCAAGTCAAGATAAAGATTTGGTCCTGAGAACTGCATGGTCCCTTGCTCATTTAAAAACAGGGAACTCGCATGTCAGATTTGAAAATGACTTTTTATCTATTGTAATTTCTAAAACAAAAATATTTGTTACCCTTTTAAAGTCATTAAAAAAGCTGGCATTAAAACTCATCGGGTTTTTCCAGCAAAACTGAGATTATTTCTACTAGAAGGAAAAAAACTTTCAAATGCTAAGAAAAGGCTATAACCTTTAAAATTACTACCAAATTTTTATTAAATGATTACTGTTCATTTTTCAGCTAAAGTGACATATAATGAACATCTTTTACATTTTTACAGCTTACCTGTCACTCATTTTCCTTAATGTACTGTTTTAACATCAATAGCAGAAAAATGCCACTAGATGTCAGGAGAGAGCTAGGTCGGGGCTTATATGGTATTAATAATAAGCCTGAAATGCTTGATTCCATAGTGTTGTTTTTTAACAGTTTTGTATTCAGAATTTGTTGTTATATTTTTATTATTGTCCATCCCAAATGCTTTTAAAATCGTTGCTAATATTGCCATAGCAAAACAGTTTAAAGTTAAAAACACAATGTCTTATAAAAATACCTTCTTACAAACATGTATCACCCACCCTCAGTTAAAGGTGAGCATGCTCAGAAAGGCAAACCTGAAATGTAAACAAAGTCTAAATAAAAAAAAAAAAAAATCCCTAGGACTGTCCCTTTAACACATACTAGATACCCTATATAGGTACAAAAATAGTAAAGAAACTTTTAGATCTTATGACTGTACATTCAAAAGGGGAAATCTTGTTAGCAGGTGATTTTTATTGTGTTTTACCGCAGAGTGATACCTCAAATACTAAGCATTTTAGAAGTACTTCCACAGCTAAACACCTAAAGAACCATATAAATACAAGAAATTTGAAAGATTTATTTGATATGATATTACCATCTCCCTTAAGATTTACACACTACTCATACAGATTTGGTACATAGACAAATATTGACAAAGTCCTGGTAACTAAATCTTTAATTTCAAAAATAAATGAGGTAATGATTGTTCCCTGTCCCCTATCAAATCATAATGCTATCACTTTTAAAATCACTTTTAGTCACAAAAATCTAAATTCTTATTTGAGAATTCCTGCTTACATAATGATTATAAAAAGCTTTCAGGAATGGTTCTTAAAGGAAGCTAATCAATTCATGGAACATAATAACAATGGAGAAGTTTCTGATATGATATTATGGGAAACATTAATGGTAGTTTTATAAAGTAAAGTAATCATAAACCTAATGACAAAGTAGCAATCAACAATATTAATAAGTTAAACAAAGAGTATCAAGATATTTTACATCATAAATAATCTATTAACCTAGAAAAAATCTAATTACACTCATATTCATTAAATCCTAAAAACTTGCACAAAATCACAGTTAGATTAAAGTACATGAAAGAAAAAAAAAGACATTAAGGAAATTATTTATAAAGACAATTGTAGTATAACTAAGGCATTGCATGTCCCCAGTATATTAAACTGTTCCAGAAAGTACTATGAAGAGATTCATAATTCAAATTCTAGTATATAAGACAATTGAGAACTTTTTAAAAGAAAACATTCAAAAGAGATTATCCAAACAACATGTTGCTAAAATAGATAAAACTTTTATTTAAGGAACTAAAAGGCCAGATTAAAAATCTAAAGATGAATAAAGAACCAGGTTTTGATGGATTAATACCTGAAATCTATAAAATATTATCTGATTATATCTTAAAAATTCTTTTGAGCACTCTCCAGGAAGTCAAAACATCTTCTATTCTACCACATTCATGGAAATATTCTTTTGTTTTTCCTATATTAAAATCAGAAAAAGAACTATCTTCATGCTCATCCTACAGACCAGTTTGCTGTTTTGATATAGATTATAAGTTATTGATGTCTATTTGGTGAAAAGATTAAACACTGTAATCTCTGAATAAAAGATGACCAAACTGGTTTTTAAAATGAATAAAAAGATACAAGACAACACAATTATACTATTTTCTTTAACAGATGTAGCTAACAAAAAAGAAAGATAAATTCTCTATAATAGATTTAGATATAAACAAAGCATTTGACTCATTGAATTGGTCTTATTTTTTGAAAGCACTGTATTACAACAACTTTTCCTTAGACTTTGTGAGATTAGAAAAAAAAATATATATATATGAAAATTCCATTGCTTTAGTCAAGACAAAAAAAGAAAGAAAAGTGCAATAGTGTAGCGGTTAGAGCATATGCCTTGCATGTAGTCATTCATGGTTTGAGCCTCATCAAAGCAATTTCCATTTCAGGCATCCAGGGAAGTAAATATTGTGGGAAGAAATATCCAGGGATTTGCTAGGACTAGGCTTGTATAGACCCTAGGGCTGCTAGCCTAATACCAAGCTATGAAAATTGGTTCATTTATTTCTAATTTGTTTAAAGTATCAAAGGGCACAAAGAAGGATGTCTACAATTTCCCATTATATTTGCCTAGCCATAGATCCTTTAGCTAATAATCTAAGAAACAACATAAATGTAGTAGGATACAAACTAAATGAAAAAATATCTCCTAAAATTCAACTCTTTGCTGATGATTTATTATTAACATGTGGTAATATTGATGCTTCATTGGATCATTTAGTTAAAACTTTTAGATACTTTTGAGAAAGTGCCAAGATTAAAATTCAATCATAATAAAACTAAAACACTTTTAATTAATAAAAAGTTATCATCTAAGCTAAATTCTTGCAGCACCTTTAACTGGAATAAGAGCCATATTAAATATTTAGAAATTACATTTAAATACACACACTGTAAAACTTCAACCTTTCCCCTTTTTAAAAACCACACAACAACCAATCAAAAAATTCTATACCATCACATGACAGTATTTAAAGTGCTGCAGTACTAAGAAATTCATGCATAAAACAGAATAAAAATTGTTAATAAAATCCAAACATAATATCCACATGTACAAATAAGCTAAAAGTATATTTATAGCAGACAGTCTCAATATTTATCTTTTCCTTCTGGGTCTTGCTTGTAGCACAGGTTTACTAGATATGTTATCATTCCGGCAACTACCCTTGTTTGTCCTCATTCTAACATACCGTTGGGAGGGTGGCCTAATGGTTAAGGTGTTTGCCTTACAAAGACAAAGTGCAGGGTTTGAGTCTCACAAGGGATAATTGGCTAAGCTTAAAATGGCTCACAAGGGCAGTTAGCTTAGTACTAATCTATGAACTTATTTCACTTGTTTCAGTTATATTGCTTACATCTCCCCCTCTTACACTGGGTGTTATAGTGTCAATAGCTAAAACCTAAAGCTATGACCTGTACTCTTTTGTATAACATGTTTTACCAGAGCACTGGTACTAATCCCATTATTAATGTTGTAAATATGTTCTCTTATTCTGTCTCAAAACCTTCTAGCCATCTTACCTATATAAGGCTGGGCAGACTACACAGTGAGCTAAATAAACTATATGGCTAGTATTACAAGTGGCTGTTACTCTAAAAGTTAACTCCCTTCCTGTGTCAGGATGAGAAAACATATTCAAAGTATCTATAAACTCACAATACTTGCATTTCTTACATGGAGTGCTTAGTTATAGGAGTGTGTTTCCATGCAATTGGCTACAGTAATGATACCACAGCTGTTCCACATGCAATTAGCAAGTGGGGGACTGCAGTTCATGCACAGGCCATCAGCTGATCAGGAGCATTACTTGCAAAACTCAAGTGCCTGCCTACGCAAAGCAGATGTACTTTTCCACATCCACCAGAGAAGGAGAGAGAGAGAGAGAGACAGAGACAAAGTAAGAGACTAAGAGCCAAGTGTGTTTGTGTATGATCCGTGGGTGGAGAGTGGTATCTGGCTATTATAACAGTTGCCTATGTTGTTTACTAATCACAGCTGGCAGGATCAGGATTAGAATGCCTACCTCACTAGTTTGCTACACTATAGTATTACGCAATTATCACAAGTGCCACAGAGCTTATATGGGTAAACCATGGCCAAAGGGTTATTTCAAGGTGAATGACATCAGCAGACATGCTAAAGTAGGGCAATGGAAGGTGTAGTGAGTGTGAAGGGCTTCAAAATTATTAATCTCCACACACACACACACACACACACACACACACACACACACACACACACACACACACACACACTTGCAAGAACTGAGATGCATGGGTTCATTGCTTCACAGGTATATATTAGGTGAATGGGCCTGAAGGCTGTACAAGGTTTAGGCAAAGGGAATACCTTGGCATTAGAACACATGACAATATTCTCCAGTGTGGCTCAGGGGTGTAGTCCCTGGAGTGGTCTCCACAGATGGGTATTGTATTCATCATCCACTCATCTGGGTTACTATTGTGTGTGGCCAGTGATGTGCACTACTTCCCATGTATGTGATCTATATTCCATAACATGGACAGCGTATGGGTTGCGCACATGTCCCACACACATGTTTTTTGACATGTGGAACTGTACTTGAGGTCTCTGGAGCATGTTGTGTGGACAGATTGTTATCTTCTGATGTAGCATTCCTGACCTCATTTGGTGAGACCTGCTATGGAACTGAGGTCATGCTTGCACCTACAGTGACAGCATGATATAGGTATTCAGTGGAGTTAGTGGTGTCTGTCCATATAGGGCATGTGTATATGGCATGGTATTCCCTTTGTGGGTTACATTTGCAGACTCTACAGTTGTTGCAGGTGTCCAGTGGGGAACATAACAAAAGGGCCACTGTAAGCAATTATTTGTCTACTGCAGGGATGGAACAGGGTACCATGTCCTTTTACTTGTTAGATAACACAGACACAGTCAGGAGATGCAACACATCACAATATTTTCTGATGTCACTGGTACTGTTGTGATCAATAGGCATGTAGTCCACTACAGCCACCCCGTGGTTACTATCTGCGAGGCAATATGCAGGGAACTACGAATGTAATGGTTGTTGCCTAGCCAAGTGTGTTTGTGTATGAAACATGGGTGGAGAGTGTTCTCTGAGTAATAGAAGGGTTACCTATATTGTTCACCAATCCATAATATTACAGGTAGGGCTATGGATTGTCTACACCAGCCTCTCTGGTGTTTGACATCTGTTGTCCCTATAAGGTGGACATTGTGACATACACTATACAATATAATAATTTAGCAAACCCCGCCCCACAATGCATCCTTTTATTACACAATCACAGCAACCTCAACACAGGATACTGATGACAGACACACACACTTGCCAGTACTGAGATTCAACCCCTACCTTGCTATGGTATTGCTACTATAGTGCAACGCATTTATCGCATGATCCACTGGGCTTATAGGATGGATATTGTCCAAAGGTACTTCTAAGGTGAGGAACATCACCAGCTCTTGTAAATACTTTGTATAAAAAAATTGTAATAGTTATTTATAGAATTATTCTTACATTTCCCACTATATTATGTCTTTGTATCTCCTCTTCCTTTTTTTCTCTTTACTTTTACTAACTTTTTTTTCCTAAAAATGAAATTTTTGCTGTGCTGAATAGTTATGTTGTTTGTACAATGTTTTTCTAACTGTATACCTGCTGCTATTTGATATTGTATTCTTTTTTCTATTATATGTTATGTTATTATGTAACTTTTGAATGTATTTTTTGCTTTTTTTCCCAGGACTCCATTGAAAACGGGTTCATCTGGCCCAATGGACTATCCTGGTAAACCAACTGCAATAAATAAATAAATAAATAAATAAATACTGGCACTGGGTGGTGTAGTGGGTGAGAGATCCCAAAAATAATTTTACCCTAAATACGCATTTACATTTGCCAGGGGTGAGGTTCGAACCTCTATCGAGCAATCTCTAAGGACCATTATGTTACGCATTTACCACCTGCACCTGACATCGTTAAGGGTTGGCAACAAGTACTTCTAAGGTGGATGATATCTGCAGGACTACTA